>NW_009610958.1:10400-22159 GCF_000690535.1 Cariama cristata
TTCCATTTGACCTGATCTGATCCTTTTAGGTCCCTGGCTTGTAACTCGCACTCTGTGCAGGCACAAGACATACATGGTTTAACTTCTTTTCCTTACTGTCTCTCCCTCATTAAAAAGTTACTTTTCAGCCCCACTTAATGGCCTTCCTAGAGGTGCTAAGAAATCAATTTCCACTGTGGGTTTTCAGAGGTACCCCTCTGTCCATGGACAGAAGACAGCTTCTCAAGCTGTGCTTCCCTGTCTGGGACAGGACCCAGCCCAGAGCTGGGATGTCACAGCTCTTTCCCATGTTCTCTTCCTCCCACTCGCCCCATGAGCCTCCAGTGAGTGGGTTTAAACACTGACAGGGTTCTTGTACGTAGCCCGTCTCCCTCAGTATGTAATCCCCACTGACAGCAGAGCTCCATCTGTGCCGCATTTCCAAGCTCATGGGGGAGGATCTGCAGGCTGCAGAATTATTTCATTGGCATAAGACTTCCACATGCTTTTGCAGACCTGAGTGGGCAAGAGTTTGAGGGCAGGGAAGGTGCTGCCCCATCTTTCTCTCTTCCCTCCTCCCAAGTTAGCCTCAGTATCAAGGAGCAAACTGCAAATGAAGGATAAACCAAAATGCCAGGCTCCTACAAAGCAATGACAGTGATTAATAGTATGATCATGCCAAGACATTTGTGGGTTAGCTTACTGCAGTTCAGATTTTAAAAAGAAAATTGAGAAATGTTTTTGCATGATGAGAAATGCATGAAAGACTCACAGTTGACAGTGTATTTCTATGGTGACCAGTGCAGCACCATATTTAGTCTATAGTGATAAGAAATGTTAATGGCAGAGTCCTGACTCCTGAAGCAGCCAGATCTTTAGGGAAGCTGAGTACACTTTAAAAGGCACAAGAATATGTTTCAAATTGATAACAAAACAAAAATACAGACAGAAAGACTGTCCGAGACTTGTAGAAAATTGGAGCTAAGGTATGAGGTCTCTTGTATTCCCAAGTACAGCTCTGTGACTACAACACTGTTTTTCAGTATTTCTAGTGCAACAGGAAGAAAACAAGCAGAAACAATGGGCACATTTGTGAAGCTGGATACCAGAGGAATACAAAAGCTGTATTTTCAGCTTCTCATTAGGAAAACATCACAGCTTTTTTTTTTTTTTCAGCATGCACACTGAGGTTTTGTTACTAGGGAAGCCAAGGCAAATCATGGGACACAAGGACCCAGGAAATAGAAAGTAATTCCAAGGTCCATATCTAGATATAAACCACACAGTATTTTTTAGAAGAGCTATCTGTAAAGGGAAACACATTATCCCTTAGCTCTGTGTAGACTTCTTCTGAAGAACCTTCGTGTTCTGAGCAAGCCAAGCTGATAGTATTCCCCTTTTTTGACAAACTGAAAGCATATACCCATTTAGATTTTGGCTCTGTCCCTTTCCTTGCTAAGCTGTTTCTTCTCAAGCAACACCATCATAAGCATCTTCTTGTACTACTTTTCTCTCTGGAGTAGACCATTAGCCCCTGCTTGTACCTGGTGCTGCTACTACAGTTTCTGCCATCAACTTTTTTTACCCCTCTCCAGCAGCCAGGGCATCATCTAGGTTTACTTATAGAGGTCCCAGACTCCATTTCCTCCTGTAAGGCTTTCTTAAAGATTTATACCTGAATGAATCCCACCTTATTTGCCTGGCTGTAACATGACACATCAAAAATCTCTTTTTTAAAACACTACTAACTTCTGAAATCAGGATAAATTCAAGGATCATAGTTTGATGAAGAACAGACAGTAGAAGTATATTTGGTGACCTGAGGCCAGGGCAGTTGTTACCAATCCTACAGCTTCAGGGTGAAGAATCCTCACAACAAATTATCTACTCTTGGCTGTATTTGTCCACCAAGGCAAGGATTCAGCCAGCACACCAAGTACTACCCCTGTTAGCTCTGGAATGCTAACATGTTGTAGAGGATATTTCAGGAAAATGAGCAGAGCTGAAGTAATGTTCAGGAAGCTGTGAGAGGCTATTGTAGAATAATTTCGTTCACAAGGGACCTCTGGAGGTCTGTGATCCACGACTTGCCCCATCACCACCCATGGAGCTTAAAGGAATGACAGCTGAATCAGGTGGCCACAGGCCTTGTACAGTAGAGCTGGGAAGATCCACAGGATTGGATCTCTCATGGCTTCTCTGGGTCTCTCTTTCTGGGTCAAGCATCGTCCTGAGGAAGGAGCTCCTTTGGTCTCTAGCGAGTGTCTTTGGTGCTGTCGCTCTGCACCTCCGAGGAGAGTTTGGCTCTTTTGTTTCTGTTCTCCCCCCCAGGGAAGTTGAAGACATCCAAAAGAGTCCTCCATATATTCTTCTTGTCTCCATATTGAACAAAGGTCTTTCTCTCCACCTATTTGCAGATGTACTGTGCTCTAGCACCCTCCTCATCTCTGTGGCACCTCTTGAACTTTTTCCATGGAGTCAATGGCTGCCCTGCTCTGGGGGCCCCAAACTGAACACAGGTCCCCAGATGCAGTCAGGCTCAGTGGTGCTGATGCAAGGGGAAAGATCCCGTCGATGGGGATGAGGTGGCATGGAAGCAAGTTTAGACAGCTGAGTCTATTGGGGCTATCCAAAGCAGTGGCCTTGGTTCTCCCCTGGGTTTGAGAGGGGAATTCTTGAGTCAGAAGTTGATGTGCACAAGATTTTTCCAAGAGGAGGCAGCAAAGTGTGAAAGACACAGAATAATGCGTATAGAATAGTTCCTTAACACTGCACCAGCCATGCAGGAGAACACCGTTCAAAACTGTCCTCAAGGGACACTGGAGTAGATGTATTCCTTCCTACTGTCTCGTACCTAAAGTTCAGTCTGATTTTCTTTGGCCTCTTAAGAGGAAAAAAAGTGACAGGTTTAAGCTTGCATCTATTTTGTGCCATGAGACCTCCTAAATAATTGCACTTACTCGTTTTGTTTTTCGTTACCGGCAGATGCTGATGTGTGAAACAGTGAACCAGAGTCTTGCATAATAAAATGGACGCTGTTCCACTGCCTGTCTGCACACAGAGGGTTTTCTTGTCCAACAGAAAACTGAAAGGCTGCCTAACACTGCCACCTTGGGACATCTACACACACTATACTAATTCTTAAAAGTTGCTAAAAGTCTTTTAGTTCAAATTTTTATGAGTACCTTTCAGAAACTACAGAGACTTGTCTCCATATCCATTTCCATTCAAACAAATTATTTTGAGGACTAAAGAATTTATCTAAAACTGTCTTTAAAACTTCTGTCTCAAAAACACAGATTAAATTTTAGACATAAAAATGTCTAGAAGTTATTTTAGATTCTTTAAATAAGCTATTGGATTTGGAGCTTGACTTCAAAGATGATCAGTTACAATTGCATTCTAAATAGCTTAACTAAGATCTAAATTTGAAAAACTGAAATCAACCATTTTAGCAGAGTAAACCCCATGGTTCAAACTCAGCCCTACTGTAATCCTTTTAGATAGGAGGTACTTGCAAACAACCCTAGAGAAGGAGAAAACAAGACCAGCCCTTTCCTCAGGGTGGCAAGAGCTTATTGTTTGCAAACCGACAGTGTCAGCTCTCACATGATGGGGAAGTGAGAAACCAGATATAATTACCATCCGTGAGATGTTTAACACTGGTCTGGGAGCCACTAGCTGCCTTTAATTGCCGAGAGTTTGCAGACCCTGTCTAATACAAACACTTGTAGGAATTAATTGCAGCTCCCTCTCACATCTCACCTGCTGGAGCAGGGAGGTTGGACCTGATGACCTCCGGAGGTCCCTGCAAACCTCAGCCCTCTGCATCTCTGTGATTCTGTGGTCCCCACCGTGGCAATAAAGAGATGCTGCCAGCAGCCCTCCTCCCTGCGCAGGGCAGGGCCCCAGTCAAACCCCACATCAGGAGGTCTCAGCTCCTTGCTTCTGGCCTTACTCCTTACTCAGGAGGTTTACTCCTTACTCCTGGCCCTGCTCTACGCCAGAGCCCGCAAGACCCCTACCAGCTGCAATGGCAGGCTGAGGGGAAGAAGATGAAACATTTCCCGCTGGGCTGAAGTTACTTGGTAGGAGCTCGCACTGAGAAGAAAGCTAAAGAGGGTGCGAAAATGGTGAGGCACTCACCTTGGCATGGGGTGCAGCACTGCGGAGCTGCAAAAGCTGAAGCCCCATGCATTCCCTGGCCTCACCTGGGGGATCAGGGAGACCCCAAAGCTTAGAAGACCAGAAACACAGGTTCCCACCTGAGATGGGATAGAAGTGTCTTTTAGGTGACACAGGCTGCTTCTCTGGAGGCCTGTGCTGGCGATGAGGGTAGCTTTACACTGTTACGGAAGAAGAGAAACCGTGCTTGGTGCTGGAGAAACAGCTCTTGAGGAACTCATTGCTTGCTGCCACTGCATATGGGAGGAAGTCCTTTGTACAGATTAAGCCTTTAGCTGGCCTCAATGAAATAGCTATGGTCAGTACATGGGACATGTTGGTGAGGCAGGGAAAATAAAAGTCCACGGACTCACAGGCAGCATGATGCAAAGCCCGGAGCAGCACTGTCCTGGCAGGACCATTGACAGGCGGCACAAGTGCAGCCAGTGTGATAAACACAAGAAACCCTCCCAAACACCATAGACTTTGGGAGCCCTGACTTTGGGAGCCCTGACTTGCCTTTGTAATAACATTTCCATGCTCCAAACATCCTCCCATACCCACCCACAGCAAACGACCAGCAGGAACAAGAAGCTGCACATCAGAGGCAGAATGTTCAGTTTGGCATAGAAGGAGCTGATAGGAGTCTCAGTTCATTTTCTATATCCTTTAGGACATTGTTAATGTGAACAAATACATTTCTGCACTATTTTAGAGCTATTTTAAAGAGCAATTTTATGGATTATATGCAGAAAGTACCTGAACATGGCTGATGTAATTTATTATGTTCTCTAATAGTCTTGCAACAAAAAGATCTTGTCATTCTGCCCTCTATGCAAACCCTGTTCAAAATTATGCTTAAAAAAATACTAACCTAACAAGTCATTCTTGCTGGACATAAATTGAACAAACATAATTCAGCTGCTGACTCAGACTAAATAGAAGCAAAGAGACAAAATTCCTGAACACAGTGTGATTTAGAGATGTGGGTAGGGGAACAATACATTGTAAAGTTTTATACTAAGCATGAGTCTAGGTAAAAAGACTCACAAGGGAAAACGTACTGGACAATGCAGAGACTGCTGCAAACGGGGACTGGGGTTTCCATACCCTGTTCCAGTCCAGGTCTCTCTTCACTGAGATCTAGTTCTCATGGCACTGAATGACTATATGTGAACGTCAAATTTTCACTAAAAAGACAGCTCGAAAATGCAGAAGTACAATTCCAGTCTTCTGGAAAGAATGTGGAAATCAAATGAGGGAATCCTAAAAGCTTGGAGTCCAGGAGGCAATGATAAAGTTCACATTTTATTTCTCTTTAATGAGTGATTTACCATCTGGATAGCATTAGGGAAAATGGGGCAGAGTAAGGATTAGCTTTTCTTGATTACTGAATGTTTAGGTCAGGCAGATGTAGGGCTGACCACTAGCCCAAAAGCCTGTTCATGTTTTGCTATTGTTGCATTGTCTGAAAAAGGATTTTATGAACCATGTTGTCATACCAAGTGTTTGAAAGTTGCTTTCTTCTCAATTTGCTCAGAACAAAGCAGAGTTTTACAACAGGCACTTTCCCACTTACGGTTCTTGCTAACTCAGCTGCCAGGCCTGTAAATTATCTTGTTAGAAGCCTTTTTTAGGAGGATTTGGTGGAGATAGATACTTTGCTGTACAAAACGATTAATTATTTTGAAATGTGTTTTTGCTCCTGGTTTTAAATACAAGCCAAAGCTTTCAGCATGCTCTGCAGAGGGGATGCAGGAGCGGATTTGGGAAGCTTTTCTCGCCTTTACTGAAGCAGTAACCCTTCGGCAGGCTAGAGACCTTAGTACCCAGTGTTTGCACAGATAGATGGAAAATACTCCAGCAAAGAGGGAGGCAACTTCCCATCAGAACCCTCTATGGCTTAATTAACACCAACACGCCTATATCAGATGTTTTCATTTTGATAGTTGGGCAGATTCCACCAAGTATTTTTTTCTGGACATTTAACATCAGCAATATATGATAAACATGCTAAAATAGTGTTTCTTTTCACACTGGTGCTATGGAAAAACTCCTGCAATTTCATGCAAATTAGTTTTAGCCTAGCAGTTGCCCTGCAGTGTGTGTGGTATATATTTCCATGTGTTATTAGTGAGATTAGGTAAATTGTGGTATTTCTGATGTGCCTTACAGCTACAGGTCAAAGGGCAATTGACTGCCAGTATGTGACTGTTTCTTATTTCGCAGCTGTTCAACTGTATTTCCAAGCCATTAGTGCATTTGACCCTGGGATCCAGAACGATCCACACCAGGAGAAAGTGTCCAGAAGACAGGCAAAGCATAGCCACCATCACAGAGCATGAGAAGCTTTGGTGCGGTGCTTGTTGTTTGTGCCACATGTATGTTGTCAGCAAGGGGCAGTCCATGCTGTTATATTTTAGCTACCTTGCCCTGTCAATGGGCTTCATCATATTAGGTATCTCCATTCATGGTTTGTTCACTATTAACTTCAAAATAGTTACTCTAGTTTAAACATTGAACATTATCTAGCACACTTGCTGTTCAGTGATATTATTCTACCTAGTCTTTTATTTCCCTAATTAGGTAATATGCTGTGACTTGAAATGGTGTTAGTCTGCCAAATTAGAACCAGATTAAACAAAAGAACCTGAACTATTAATATAGGACCGAAATACATGCTTGAAAAGCTTCCTGAAAGCTTCAGTGATCGTTTTACTATGAAGTCTTTTATCTAAGTGAACCTGGATGTTGAACCTAAATAAAGGTAGGAAAGTTAATTGGACTTTTTACTATAGAATTAGCATAATAAGTCTACCTTTCAAGCTGCCAACTCTACTATAAAATAGTCAGAGGCCAAACAAGAAAACTAGCTAAGTTTGAATATATGAATGCCTTTGGTTAAGAATGGTACCAACAAGTCTTATGCAAGATACCTCCCCTTAGGAAAATGAAAATATGGGAGAAAGGTTGTATAGCTAAGTTGCAGAGAGATGGTTTTTGCCTTCTCAAAGGTATTTGAAGATTTATTTAATATAGAGGGAAGCCTTATTATTGGACAGTCTTCGCTTTTACACTAACACGTGCAGATTGCTATAGATATAGCAGGGCTCAGGGGAGAAAACCTGGCCTATATGTATTAAAAACCAGATATCAGAAGCTGGGGTCTTAACCCCAGCCCCAGGATCTAAATAAATTGCGCCCGTGTCAGAAGTAATGAGCATACAGGAGCTGACTGCAAGGAAAGCTTATGAGCATGCTGTGGTGAGGTGCAAGTCCCAGGAAGTCTCTAAGCCTCTTGTAGAAAACAGTAGTTTACAGCTCCTTGCAGGCATCATCTCTGCCCTAGTTGGGGGGCAAGAAATAAAGGAAGTCATGGAGGAGAAAGTGAATTTTAAGATGCAGCCTTCTCCACTTGATTTTTTTTTGTTGGGCCTCTTTCTAGATTTCAGCACCAAATTGAAAGCTTACCTTTACATACGAAATTCCTTGTGCCCTGTTAACTGTTCAGTAACTAGCCAGACTAAACAGTTTCATGGTAGAGCTCATACTGACTGTACCTGGAGACAAAGGAGAGGTGAGCAGCTTTATTTATTGAAAACCTCTTCAACTTGGGGAATCTGGTGTCTCAGGAGGCAACAGGAGCTTCTGCTGAAATCCACAGTACTTCTGACATGAGAAAGATAAGGGCACACTTTTTTCCCCAACAGTGTTACTCATTTTCCGAGTGCGTAAGTGAAAAGTAAGCAACCTCACCTTTATGAAATGAGTGTGCACACTTCCCCATTTACATTAAAAATATAGGATCTTGCGGGACACTTTTCAGCCAGCAAGGGAGCCCATCTAAAAATGCAATTGATGGTGTGCTCCATGTGGAAATGCACATCTGGATTTTAGAATATTAATGTAGTAAAATTTTAGTAAATTATTTTCATGTCATTTTTTTCTTTGCATTAGTAATGAGTCAGCAGAAAATATTGCAATATCAGCCTGAACAGCTGACTGCATTGGCTTTGTTATCACAGTTTACTCTTGTTTTACAAGCAATGAGTTCTACATGGATTATTTTTACTGGCCTCTGTGCTATGAAGTTTATCCCATGCTCTTTATGAACAACTCCTTATGCTGCCTCTGTGTAACACTATGATGTATCTCCTGAGCATGTGTAAAGGCCATAATGATAGTTAAATCTGAATCAGATTTCTGCTGGAATAAAAAATGCGTTCAGGTCTATCACTTAGAAGTTTTGCAGTCTATGCAGTCTATCAGGTTTTCTAAGCCAAATGATTATTCCACCTTCCTAGTCTGAAGCCACAGTATGTAAAAAAAATCTATAATTTATACAGATGTTAATTACTGCCCAGAAGTACTGAAAATTATCTGTAACAATTCTGATTTTAAAAACTTGTGCTATTAAGAATATTTAAGTGGTGTAATTGTGTTTTCAGCTATGCTAGGATGTGTGGCAGCACAGAATAGAAAACGACTCAGCCTCTGGGTGGTTAATTTCTGATGTGAATTTAGCTCTACAGCATCAAGAGAAACTTCAGTGATTCTTCAGAGCTGTAAAAGGAATTTCGAACTATAACAATTGGGATCTCTATAAAATAATTCTGCCTTCAGATCTGTTAATTATGCATTGAGACAAGAAATGGGTATTTGCTGAAGGTGGGAAGCAACTGAGAAGCTCAGCATGAGAATACAAAAAAGTTACTTTGTGAAATACCATCCTAGTCTAATAGATTTAAAGTAAGACCTAAACTGTATCCCACACGTTTTCGTAGCAACTCCGTGATCCTGTGAACCAAGAATCATTAAGACTGAAAAAAGCACCAAGAAAACAGGCATGTTTTTTTAACCAGCTGGTTTTTACTTTCTGGTCTGGTGTAATAAAAATTCAAACAAGTTGTTCTTTCTACAGAAGCTGTATTTTCCACGGGTTTCTGTCCATTACCCAACTTACCACATTCATCTCTTCTTTTGATCTCCCTCTAAGACCTAGAGTGCCTCCCATGACCCTGAGCTATTTTTGGTTGTGTGGACAGGGGGTCAAGAGGCAGGGTGTGCTGTGGCTGGCTTGGAACAGGAGTCAGGGTGCCAACTGCCCATCTTACCCCTGCTTCTGAGCTTTTGGGGAGCTGGCCAGAAGAGAGAATACCTGAGCCCCCTCTGCCTTCCCTTACATACAGTACCAGGGGTCTGTCTTCCTAGATACCAAGTTTTACAAAAATGGTAAGACATCGAAGTCATTGGGATTTCTACCCTTCCATCCAGCATGACTGAAGCTGGCTGGCAGATATGAAAGTTACCAGAGAAAGACTAAGAAAATGGATACATGCATATAGCATGAATGCATGGCCCTCTCATGTACGAATATTAAAACGCTAAAGAGCCCACTCCTTTAGCAATGAAAAGAAAAAAATAAGCAGAAAGTAATCACATGGTTTTTAAAACAAACAAACAAACCAAAACACATGACAAAGGGACAGCCCATACTTAGAAAGACAAAGCATGCAGTTTCCAGCTAAACAGACTGTAGCTCCTTGTGCCTTACAGTCAGCACTGAAAAATACATGTGCCTTATGGGGAAAAAAAGGAGCGAGCTGAAGGAGGAAGTTGTAATATTAAAAAAAACACTAGGAAATAAGTTTGAGGGGAGCGATGAACAACAAGAGGAGAACCTTGAATGATTCTTTCCTCTGAATAACGTTATATTATATTAAGGAAATTTTAATACAAAAAGAGTGTGCAAAGTTTGCAAAATGAAGTGCAGCTTTTCCCAAAAGCCTTCCTATATTTCCTCTGTAAATTATTTTTTGTAGTAGGAAAAACAACATAAACTGAGTTCAATTTCATTCTGAAACGTAGTGCCTTAAGTAGCAGATTTGTGTCCCAAGCGTCCTATTTGGCCCACTCTCTGCACAACACTGGTCCCAGTGGTGCACTCTGGCAGGGACATCAGTAAGTGGCCACCCAAGAGTTACTCTCATAGATCACAGATTTTTCCCTTGGCAAAGGGTAGGGTCTTCTAGTGCAGCACTAGGGAAACTGTGCTTCGTTCCCAAATACTTGCTAGCTTTCATCTCCGGTAGTGTTGAATATATGCATGACAAGTACAGTCACTGTGCCATTTCTCATCCTTCTGGTTTAGGGCCCAGTTAGTTCCTTTCATGTTTACTGGTTATTTCTGGTCAATGGCTATTTCTGAACCAAAAGAAGGACTGAGACTATGCTTAAACAGGATAATTACTTCTGGACTTCTCTGAAGTTTTCACATGCCACTTCCTGCATCCACTATGTAATAAAAATATTGAATTGCTCTTTTGCTGTTACACGAACTGACAGCAGAAGGCCAGGAGTAAAATAAACATGCATGCCTCCACGTGTTGCGGGGTGTGGGTGTGTGAACATCCTGTGTGCCCTGTGCGCTCTCCTGCAGGAGGATTATGAAGTCCCATGCTGGGGATTTCTGGCATGCAGAGAGAGAGGCAAAAGAGGAGAGGGAAATGTGCTTGTAGTCCTTTGCACGTACTTGTCTAAAATCCTCTGTCAGCCTATACACTTGTCACCCAGCCTGTATATCATAGCTGCTCTCTACACCTGAGAAGTGGTATAAAGCAGAAGGAATACCTTAGTGAATCTGGCTACTGAAAGGCAAAATAAAAAAAAAGGTTTTGAGAACTTCTCTGTAGGTATTAGCAATCACAAATGGCGACACTCTCTTTGGTGTTTTAAATAGTGTTTGGGATTTATTTTCCAAATTCCATTCCAGATAAATGTCCAGCTGAAAGAGTATGAAACAGAGTATGCATCCAATCACACGGTAAATTGCACTGAAGAAAAATTGCAATTACCACAAAACAAGTCTTCCAAACACTAGAAATTCAACTAAGGTGACCAAACGTGCAGGAGAGGCAACCTTTTTTTTGTCTTGCAGGAAGAAGGGAAAGGAAAGAGGAAAGGGAGAGAGAAAGAGAAAGGCAGAACAGGGAGCCACTGTCCACAGGCATCACGGTTTTCTGGGAATATGAAGAATGGTGTGTTGTGATACATAATTATAATCCTATGGCCCTTGCACAGCATGCCTGCAAAGCAGGTTCAACAAAGTCCCTTGTGTGCCCTAGCTGGATAGCCCCCTTCCAGCACTGAGCACCTCTTCTCATCTTCATCTTGGCTGCACTCTACCTGGAATTACAGCAGGTGCTTTCTGGGACCGTCAGCCATCCAATCTTGTTTAGAATATGTGGATCCTTACTCCATTCTTTAGTTCTGATGTAACACATTTCTTTGTGCGCAGAACAAAGGATAAATCTAGGAATGTTTTTGAGAAAAAGACCGTCTTTGCTTGTCTCATTAGCACTCTGCCTGCAATACAGCAGCAGCTGCTTCTGTGTTGAGGACATCTCTGATGGCTTCGGAACGGGATGCCACCATCGTACTGGAGATCAAGCAAAGACGGCCCCACGGTGTCTTTGCTCTGCACCAGCATCGCAAGTAAGAAGTAAGCAAAAACTGTGAAAACACAGTAATGCTAGAGCCCTGGTTGCTGATGTGTAAGAGGAAAATGTTTTAAAAAGCTTACAATAGAAAAAAAAAATCAGGAAAGAGGAAGCTAG
>NW_009610959.1:0-7049 GCF_000690535.1 Cariama cristata
TGAAAATATCAACATAACATTTTGAGTGTTTGCTGAAAAAAAGATGGCCCTTGGAACGTAGCACTTTGCAAATTACAGAGAAACAGTGAGGGACCCCGTGCTGAGCAGGGGGACGTTATCCATCTGTTCAGTGGACAGCAATTGCCCTCTGCTTGGTTTGGGGGAAGCTGCTCCTTTATCAAACCAGTCCTGCTGAGCATGGCTCCTCTCTAGGGCCTCTATGCAAAGTCCCAGCAGTTTCGGATATCAAGAGAAGGAAACACAATAGTGCAGCTGCAGCAAAAGACTTTGTAGAAATATTTTGAAACCTCAAAAAAAACCCCTAAACCCAAATTAAAACAGCAAGCCATTTTATACAAGGCGCTTACAGTGCTGTTGTACTTATCCCAGCAGACTTGCAGTTAACCCAACGAGCCCACGAACCTTCCCAAGCCCATGCAAAACCCGCCTTGGCAGACCCTGCCTTCACTCACCACTGAATTTTGGAGCAGGGCAGGCCCCTGAGAGCCTCCTGCCCATCCTGGCAGCCCAAGCCACAGCACTTGCTCCCCACAGACCATACCACTGCCTTTTGGCTGGAGGTGCTCCCTTGGTGGAGGCGTCACCCCCCTCGCTGCCTATGGATACAGCTCTGTACTCCGTGACTGGAGAGGGCGAGTGGATTCTGCCAAAAATCACACCAGGTGCCACTGATGGACCTCCATTACAGGACACCCTTTTGCTGCCAGGATGAGCCACGGTGGCCATGTCCCCACAGTCGGGGCTGGAGGGCCAGAGCTGGTCATCCTCTTACCTGGAGACCCTCACCCCAGGAATATGAGGAAGAAACTTAAAATTGCCCCACATCTGGCCATCCTGCTGTGGGGAAAAAAGGAAAAAAGGAAGAAGCCCAACCAGGCACCTGCTGTGTCAGCAGCCAGTCGTCCCATCTTGCCTCTCTTTTCTGTCTGGGACCCCTCGGGGCAGCTGAGCTCCTTGGTGCAGCTCTGCTGGTTTTGGGCATCGCAGAAGGGGGAGCAACGCACCACTCGAACAGCGGGAAGAGCTGTGGGGAACCGGGGCATAACCTCGCTCCTGCGGGTTCTGTAGAGGCTCAGGCAGAAGTAACTTCAACTTACATTCATTCTGAGTTATTTCTTCAACTACGAGGGTGAGATTTTTTTTTTTTAATTAATTTTCAGTGAAAACTTAGATTTTGCATAATATGAATACTCTCATGCAAACAAGAATGTCCCTAAATATACTTTACTGGACATTTTTGTTGTGAAGCTTCATTATATTCCTCTAGTCTGAATTTCCTGAGCATTAATTTTGCTATCAAAAAGGATGCGTTGAAAAAAAAACCGTTTAGGACGTGAAATTATCTTTATTGTCAGCTAACATACTCTTTTAAGTTAGCTTTTTTTACTCTCCACTCTCCAAATACCCTGCTGAATTTTTTGGCAATTAAAATATAATACAGACAAAAAGCCTTAGGGGCCAGCCATGGGCGATGCATGGCAAGGCTGCCAGTGCTGTGGCTGCTGGAGCCCTCCTTCAGGTCGGAGTGCGGTGAGCTCTTTACACCCGCAGCACTACCAACTCACCTGGGCAGGCTGCGGACACCATTTGGCCTGAGCTGAAAACAAACAGAAACTGCAAACGCTCTTGACCGGTGCAAATAAAGGCTGGCTTTAACGCGCAGATCCGCTGCACCTCGGCGCAGGGATCTGATGCCACTACCGCGGCTTCTGCCAAGGCCACCTCCGAGGCTGTGGACCTGCTCGGGCACCCAATCTCACACCAGCCCTGGGTCTAGATGGAGAGATAGGATTTTATTTATCTGATTCTGAGAGAATTGCTAAATTGGTGGCTCAGCGCCACAGGAAGCATTTGTGGGGGGGAGGATCTCTGGTTAGCCCAGCTGCTCCAGCCAGGGAAAACCAGATCGGCTCTCACCAGCGTGGCTGTGGGGCTGCCTGCCTGGGCACCCCCTGCTACTCACGCCTTAGCATCCTGCCCTTCCTCCTCCTCCTCGCTCTGCTGCTTCGCCTGCAGCAGCTCCCCTGCCGCAGATGCGGGACAGAAGCTGACCCCCCTTTCGGGTGCTGAGTGCATGGCTGAGGCATCCCAGTTATTTCTTTTCTTCCCCACCCATCTCTGAGGCTCCTTTTTAATTAAGTAAAGATTTTTTGGAGCAGGGTGTAGATTTCCATCCTGACCCAACTGGGCAGGAATCGAGTGTGGGAGCCCAGTCGGGACATCTTTTAGCTACAGCTCTGTGTTTCTACATGGGGATACTGGGCCTTCCTCCCACTTCACCCGGCACATTCCCAATGAGGGGATTTCTCCTCCCCTACACCAGTGGAGGAGGAAGACTGGAATCAGTTTGGGAAATGGGCTGTAGTTTACCCTGTGCACATAGTGAGCGAGAGGCCAGGGGAAAAAAAAACAAAATGAAACAAAACCAGCAAAAAAAACCCCCACCAAACCCAGAAAAAGCTTTTTCCAACACAAAGTACAGATTTGATGCCAACAAAACATTTTGTGGATTCCAGACTGTTCACGCCAAAAAAACAAATTGGGAAATAACGGAAAGAGTCAGAGAAAAGAGAATTTCTTCCTGGCATTTTTGATTAGTCTTTTTGGTTTTCATTTAAGTGCATTTAAGATGTCCTTCAACTGAAAGGTCTCTGACTTGAAAGAAAACATCACCTTCCAAGCTGAACAACGTATTTAGTTTGATCCAAGACATTTTTCTTTACTTTTTTTTTACCTGATTTTTTTTTTAATTGCTTTGAGTGAGAACAAAACTTTTCATGTCCAGTTTTTTTCAAACTAAAGGGAATTATTCACATAGCTCTGTACACACTGCTCTGCACGATGGACCCACCGGTCTCCGCAAGAGCCTGTACTCACTCATATTTATTAGCATTTACATCACAGTTTTTGATGCTTCCCAAAACCGATGCACACTTTTGCTTGAAATTCTGTAAGGGTTTCAGAAAACTCCTCACTTCCCTCAGTATTTCTGGTATTAAGTCTGCCATAGGAAAGGCTGCAGCTGGAGTCAAACCACCTGTATATGTCCCCTCACTGCAGATGGGCTTCCCCTATAGCCCAGGACCTCGCTCTGCACCACTCATCTGCTGCTGGCGGGGTGATGGGGGCTGCAGCTCTTCTCCCACACTCTCACGGCATCTTACCAACTCTCTGAAATCAGTGAGGTAGCTTTTCCTCTCTCATCAATGATGACAGGCCGGTGTGTCCAGGGGATGAGTCAGAGCAGTCACCGTTTTTTCACTCCTCGCGGTGTCTGGACTTCATACCAACCTTTTCCTTCAGGGGGAACAAAAAGTGCATTAATCTAGAGTGGTGCAGGAGCCAAGACTGAAGAAAACCAGGCTGCAACCCAGGCTTGCTTGCTCTGCCTGACAAAGTCGAGCAGCTCCGCAGTCCGGCACGCTTGTTGCCTTCACTGCTGCCGTAATTCACCTCCCAGGCTGCAGAAACCTCCTGCAACCCGGGGAGATGTGCGCAGATCCAGCCTGCTGCAGGGTCCTGCAACAGGGAGCACTGCAGCCTTCACTGAGGGAAGGGGGAGATGAAAGTATTAAACTATATTTCCACGGATGCTTAGAAAACTTAGAAAAAAGGTAAAAAAGCCAAAGAGGTTTTGAGAGGCAAAAAAGCTACTGTAAATACTTACTATTGATTTGCTGCGTCAGCTGTCCTCTATTAGCCACATTTGATCAGAACAGCAGTTATATCTCAGTTCTATCAGTTACACACTTCAGTAATGCCTTACTTTTCTGCCCACTCTATTTTCTCAAGCCTTGGGTGCGTGCACTCCTGCCTCCCTGGCCCATCAATTGTTCAGCATCTCATTTCAAGCAAGCACATTTTATTTGCATTTGAAGCCTGCAGACTGGGTTTGTAATAGCTTCCAGAAACCACCATTGTTTTCCATCAAAGCCAAGGGAACGAGATCCCGAGGCCGAGTGGCTTCTTCCCTGCCTGCGTCTGCCAAGAAAGCTTTCACGCTTAATGCCGTGGCTCTGTTCCTGCATATTGCAGCGACCGTAAAACAAAGCTCAGACAGCCTCAGACAGACGGGAGTGCCAGTGTACATATCGTAAAAGCAATTACCAGCGGGGTAGAAGGAATACGGGCAGGAGGAAGCCAGGAGCAGAGGGAGAGGCTGATTTGGGGAGATAGGGTGCGGTGAGCAGCAGCTTGGGGAGCCGCAGGATGCCCTGACTGTGAACAGACCCACACTTGGTCTCACCACGGCCAAGACCAGGTCAGTGCCAGGCACCCCATACTATTAATTCCTTGTGGAAATATTTGCTGTTCAAAGCAGCGCAAGTTAATGGCTGTGCAGGAAGAAACTAAGGTGTTTGGGGTGCGGGGCTTGGGGCAGCAGTGCCCAAGCTCACTCTCCAGCCGGAGGAGACGCAGGCAACACTGACCAAATGCAAATGCCTCGAGGCTCACCAGCCGGCTGCTCCCGGGGGCCCAGAGCTCGGGTCTCTGCCAGCTATGAAGGGAGCTCAGACACCGACCTGAGGTGTCAATCTCAAACCAAATCCCAACAGCAATGCCTGGTCCATGGTACGCATCAGCGTAAATGATGCTTACAGCCTCAGTGTCCAAGACCCTCAGCTCTCCATCCATCCCCAGTAGGTGGAGGAGCTGGAACTGGTCATCCGGGAGCACAAATTTGATTTTGTTGGTGCTGTCAGAAGGACTAGCACTGTAACATCAAAATAACCATCAAAGGACAAAGGTGAGAGAGGAGCTGGTGTTCTGCATCAGGTCTCACCTACATCCGTGCCACCAGATGAGGCACCAGCCTCAGCCGGGATCTCACCCCACACCGGCCATGTGCGTGACAGGAGCACACCTCAGTAACCTCAAGAATGGGGAGGCGGGGGGGAAGTCACTGTGACTAATATGTGCTGGAGGCCTCCTGCTGCCACCATGGAAACAGCCCTGGGGTTTGTGACAACTTGTAGACGATCATCTTCGTGAAGACATTTTGCACTCGTCTATTAGGTCTCCGAAAATGAAACTGAGCACAGAACTGAAACTGGCATTAGTAAATGGTATTAATGTCATTAAAGAATGGGAGGTCAAACCACTGTAAATACAAACAGTGCCTTAAAGGGTTGGTTTCATAGTGTTAAAAATAGCTGCAAGTCAAATCACTTGAGGGGAAAGAAACAAAGCAGAGAAGGACAAGTGATAGAAGTGCTGAGAACAGGAGGTCAGAGGCTAGACCTGCCCCCAAAAGCTAGCATCCCCAAAAGCTAGTGTCGCCCAACTGGAAAAAATGATTGCTGAGAGATGAGCACAGATAGCGCTAGACAGAAGAGAGACGTGGGGTGAGAGGAGAAGGAAAAGTGAGCAAACGTGACAGAGGAGGTAAAATTTCTGAGGGAGGCCAGACATAATTAATACTGTCCTGTTAGGAAGGATAAAGAGCTTGTAAAGTGAAGAGGATGAGCAGGGAAGTTTGTGGAAGCTGTTTTTTGCCTGTGATGCTGTTTCCAGACCTTCTGCTTCTGGAGATGAGGGTCCAGTTTGGCAGACCGATGCCTGCCGCTTGTCTCTGCCCATCTGCACATTTCCCGGGTGTCTGCTCAGTCACCCCTCCAGCAACTTCTAGCAGAAACCGGTTCAAGCCCGGAGGCTCTTGAGTCCCTATCTTCTGTGTTTCCCAGGCCAGAACAGTGAGCCATCAGTCCTTCTCTACCTTGACGCCCTGTCCTGGGTTTCCAGTCACAGTCTGTTTTCTTGCTGTGACAGAAAGCCCAGAGCAGGGAGGCAGGAGGACCAAGCCTGGGCTGGCTGGGCAAGATCTGCCAGAAAGGCTGCAAATGACTGCCAGAGCATGAAGTCTTTTGTCCTTACCTCTAAGGTCCTCCCATCACGTGGCACCAAGCTAAAAGCTCCTCTGGGGACCTCTGTGATAGACGTCCCTGGCATCACCCCAGCCAGGGGCAGGGAGGACGAGGCACATCCTTCTAGGAACGGTTTTCTTCCCTCCAGCCCTGGCAGCCTAGAACGACCCCAACCACCCTCAGCAGCGCAGCCCCCTCCCGGCACTTGCATTTAGAAAACAAGCAGCTCTCAAAAACCCAGCCAAAACAAGAGAGGCTTCACAAAACTTGCTCCCCTCCCAGGGAAGGAATGCGAGGTGGATGCTGGCAATGCCACGTGGTGACAGAGAGGTCCCTCGGGCAGAAAAACCTTGTGCAAGGGATGAGATGTTCCCCAAGCAAAAGTGGGATGCCAGCATCCAGACAAGCTCTCACACACACACCTTTTAATCAAGTATTGCCCCATCTTCGCCAGCTGAACTGCTTGGCATGCATTTGGTAGAAATGCCAGTAGGATGAAAGGCACAAATAAGGTGCACCTTGGGGAGGGGAAATCAAACAAGATTTGCTTTTATGTATTTTAAATCAATTTTCCCCAATTTAATTGATAATGTCTCACAAGGCATAAAGCAAAAGAAATGTCCTAGTTATTTGCATGCTGTTGATGTATTTTGTTTCCTTTGTTTTTCAATTCGTTTGTTCATCAGAGCAGACTGGTTTCATTTTGTGGTTCTCATTAATTAGCATAGTTAATATTTTCAAGAAATTTTTAACCTCAAACACTACTTCAGTAAGATGAAATAAGACTTGACCCATTTCCTAGACCTGGGGCAAACAGCTTTGTAAAGCTTCGACATCTTTATATCACACAGTGAATTTCAGCATATAACCACTGAATAACTTTGTAATAGAAAACTTCCTTTAATTTTTTTTATGTGGTCGGATACATGTAGGTAATAATGCTATGATTTAAATAATTATTTTGGCAACTGACTTAGCACTTAAAATGACTGCAGTAGTTTGCACCTCTAAGCTACAACACAAGCAAACAGAGGCGAGATTATCTAGGCCGAAAGTTTCCTGAAAACCTTTTAATAAACTTCTTAGCCGTAAGAATAAAACCAAGCACCACTCTCGCATCCCAAACGCTGGGGGCCATGCAAAGCAGATCCGTGTTGTGCATGG
>NW_009610959.1:7097-11826 GCF_000690535.1 Cariama cristata
ACCCCGGCAGCAGGTGACACACAGCTCTGCTGCCAGGCTGGAACTGCCAAGATGGGTCTGAAGGATTTACGGCCTTCCACTCAATAAAAAGAACAAAAATAATTTCAACATTATTCTACCCAGAATTACCCAAACCCTCTGTTCTTCCCCTACATTTTCCTTTTGAATATGACTTACTTTGCAGAAAAGCAGCATTTTCAGTATAAACTCATATGCACACAATTTTTTTCCCCCAAGAGCAGGATGTTTGGGTTCACTTGTATCATCGTTATGTGCCTTAATTCTGCCCCTTCACATCCATAATCAGAGGTTTCCTTCACATTTCAAGGACAGTTGAAAGCACTTAAGGGTTTGGGGACGCTACGATGGCCTGTGTAAGTCCTTCATCTGGCCTTCACAAACCAGGTAACGGTGGTGGTGCTTACCTTCAGCACTGGTCTTCAGGGATGAGCTGGAGCTCCCCTCATGTTTCAGAAGAGACTTCTCTCAGTGCAGAAATCCTATTTTCAGTTGGATTTATAGAAGCGGGACGGCAATGTGCAGGTTTCCTTAGATCCAGTGGATGTTGCTGCTTGAGTACCCACAATTTAGTCAGGCCTAATAAAGAGCAGACCTGGCAGGCTGAGGCATCAGAAAACTTCCCTCAGACATGACGGCAGCATTTTGTCTCCATGTCCACAACAGCTGCCAGGTAGGTCTGTGGAACACCTTTAAAATACAGCCCAGAGCAAAGATGTCCTCAGTTTGTAAAGAAGCTAAAATAGCTGGGGGGTGGTGGTGGGGGCAGTGTCAGTGGTCTCATTTTCTCCTCAGTGAATTTAGCAAAGGGTTTCAGACAGCAAAAGTTATGGAGACAAACATCGGCTTATTTCTAAAACTAAGACAATTTTGTGTTAATCAGAGTCAGAAAAAAGGAAATTGGTTATTTCTCAATTCAGGCACACTGGGGAAGAGAGGAAGATGTCTTTCCCCTAATCAAAACCCAGCCTTGATGAGCATTCTCCTGGGCCTGAAGCCAGGCTGCGGCCACCACCTTCATTCTCTTTGTAAAGGGTCAACTCCCAAAATCTTGGGAAAACTCTCACTGAACATAGCCATGACTTCATTTCACCTGTCTGGGAAAGCCCTCTCCAGCAGTTGCCCCCTCAGGTTCACCACCCTCCACTGCGGCTACACGGTTCTGAAAAACTGGTTCACCAAATGATCCAAGCACCCGAACCAAACCCATCCCTGAAGCTGTGTTGCCTCTCAGTTTGGTTTTTCTTACCCAGCTTGTTCTAACCTCAAGCAGGAGGGTAGGGAATGAGGGTGACAAAGCGCAGCCTAGGAGCAGGAGAGGGGCACGTACCAATAAAAACCACCATTAAATCCATCATTAGATTACTATTACACAAGCAGCAGCATCTGCCTTATCTTAGGAAGGCTCTCAGTTACAGGCCAGTTATTCCCCATTGCAATCAGGTATTAAAAATGCATTCCTCTTCAGTGGATGATCGGTGTTAATTAAGATGGTAGCTAGAAAATTCACCTATAGCTTTGCATTTCCTTTATTTTCTGATGTTCTTGAATCTGAGACCAAAAAGGGAGGTATTTAGAATGATAGTACGTAAGTCATCTTCACATACTTTAAAACAAGGAGCTGCAAATGTGGGCTGGAAAATACGTGCAGTCCAGCCCATTACAAATGCAATACAGCCCATTCACTTTCAATTGGTCAAGCTTCTCGTGAACTGCGTGCCTCCGAAGCACCCTATTAATGCTTCTGGGTCTCCCAGCATTGCTCTTGTTTGTAATTGCATTAATAATGAATAATTACTGCATCAAGTAATTCTGATATAAACAGGAAACAACTGTCAGACAAATAGGACACATTTAGGAGACATTATGAGCATGTTCTGTATTACCAGAAAGGAATGTAGAAATTCATATCAATATAATGAGAAAACTGAAAAAGAAAGCAGGTTCCTCTTCAATGGTTGGCTGCTATGCTTCAGAAATCCAGCTCTACATCAGCTTTTAAAAGGGATTCCTATGCAGTGTTATCTCATGCCCAAGCACTGTGAGCTTCACTGGCTGCCTTTCGATGGAGCCACTGCTCAGTCACAGTGCACAGAGCATGGGGGATGAGTACGTTTGGATAATAGATTAAATCTTTCTCTGAGGAAACACTGGCAATCTCCATTACCTTCCCCTTTTATCATTTTCAGTAATAGGTCCTAGAACTTTCCCTGCTATGGGCATGCGTTTTGTCAAACAATTGGTCTTCACAGAGCATGACAAAGGAGCTTCTCTTCGCAACATTACTGCGTCAGCACCTTCTCTCTCTACATGCCAAACCGCTGAAGCACTGGGCAGAGGTGAGTAATGGAATGACAATGCATTCATCAGTATAACTTAATTCTCAAAAACGTATCACTTCTGATCAAGCTGTTCTGCTAGCAATCTTCACATCCACAAAGCACTGCACTGCGTTCATCTCCCTAAGGATTTTGTCCCCTTAATCATTACAGTAACAAAAACCAAGAGAAAACCACATCAATTTATAAATATAGATATAAATGTTGGTTTATATTGATTGCCTCATTAGTTGATGAGCCAATAAAGAATTTTACTTACAAACTTCAGACTGCAGAATCTTCTGTCCTCACACTATAGGATCCTGCAGTGTTGTGATGGGAACATCTCCATGTTCCCATCACCAAACCTGCTCCCTGCGTATCCCGATCTTCTGCACCTTGCCTCATGGACAACCCTGCTGTGTCTTCTCAAACCAGCCTGCCAACAACATAATTATTTCCTTCACCCTCCACCAAGGAAAGCCACAGCTCTTCCATACCAGTCTTCCAATTGAGACACAATGTAGGAGTCCTTGCTGTAAACATACAGAGCATCAGTACAAACGGTGGGGAGTAGGTATGAATATTGCTCTAAGTACAGCAGCTACACAGGGCCAATCCAGGTGCCCACTTGTAGATACTTCAGATGCCCTTGATGCTGCAGCACTACAGAGACCCACACCTTCTCGTGTCACAGCCAGCTGCCAGGCAAGGAATGCTAAGACTTTTCTAATGGCAACAGATGTCTGTAAGCAGGCAACTGATTTGAACTCTTTATTAGCTAAGATACAGAAATAGCTACCTTTAAGATCAAAACCTGCTCTTAGAGACAACTGGAGAACAGAAAGGTCAGACTAACCACACAAAATACAAAGCTACAAATGAAGAAATAAGTGCTTCAGAGCTTCAGTATGGAGCTGCAAGTGAAGCTGAAGGTGGAGAGAAGTTCTAAGTTCTCTATCGCTCCTTTCCTTCTTTTCTCTCTAAAAGCAGGAAGGTTGTTGAAGAAGGTGCACCCTTACAGGCTTGCAAACCAGAGGCCAAACTGTTCTTGCATAGTTTGCAAACAGAATGGAGACAACCCCCTACTTACCCTCCACACACCACAAGGCTCTCTGGACTGCTTCAACAGGGCTGTACTTCTCTATTTTCACATCTTCTTGGGAAGAAAGCAACGTTGCTTACCACGTAAAGGGAAAGAAAGTCTCACAGAAATGGAAGTTGAAAAAGAACTGTGAGATCATACTGCTTTGTGTGGGAGACCACATGGCTAGACTCCCTTTGAAGGTTTTAAATAGCAGACACCAAGAGCGAATTTAAATTGAATGCACTAAAATCAGAAGTAACATATTCTGACAGTTGCAGCTGATCTTGCAAGACAATAAAGGCAGTGCTACTGTTTGTCTTTGAAGTTGCGAGCAGCAGAACAAAGGGTGGCTGCAAATTTTTTGCTTTGTACCACCTCAGTGACTTCCAGGTCTATAGGACACCGGTTTGACCATTACCGATCAAAGAGGATCCAGCCTCATATGCATGGATATGCAAAAAAGCTAATGTGTACAGAAGCCCCTCAAAACCAAATCAAGCACATGCCATTTTATGTGGTCTTCAGCTTCACCCTTGACTTACAATGACAGATAAACTGCTTTGACTCAAGAGCAGTGTTAAAATACATGTAGCTAAAGCAATGGTTACAGACCCCAATGCTATAGAGTCACTCAGCCCACTTGCACTACAAAACCCTTCTAAAACAAAAAGTTTAAATCAGCATCAAAATGGTTCTGGAATTGCTTCTCCCAGCAGTGGAACAAACCGATGTGAAGCAGACAAGAAAGACAGCATTGAGGATTTCCCATTTTGCAGAAAGCAAGAGAAACAGACAGTAACAAGATTCCCTTCACAGTTTATTCAGGGAAGGAGAGTACAGGTCTGTGCATCGAAATAATGCTGGTCCTGGTGTTTTAACAACTAACTTTAAACATTTTTCTAAACCTTTCAATTTAACCTACAAAAGTTAACTCTCTGAAATATAAAGTATTAAATAATCCTCTTTCCTTCCCCTTATATGCAGTGCACTTACTAGACTTGAAGAAGAGGAAAGTTTAACTTGAATGGTTGACAGTTGCTGCTGCTGTCATTCAGTTTCAGCTTTGAAAAAGCAAGATGCACAACGGTAGTAAAAGAGGATGAAGGGAAGAAGAACAGCAGCAAAGTGCAACTGGTGACCAATGCCAAGATTCACTTGGGAACTTGTCACAAAACCAGATCCAGTACATTGTTTTATCAAACATTCTAAAACCCCTGATGCTTGCAGCAGCATCAGTCATTTGCCCCTCTTATCAGAGGCTGACAAATCTGTTTGAAGTCAAAAGATATGCAAGAGAGCGAGAGCA
>NW_009610959.1:11857-29237 GCF_000690535.1 Cariama cristata
TTTAGGTTTATGCGTCTTCTCCCTTTGATTAAGTCCAATCAAATCCTGCAGGATCAGAGGTGCCATGTCATCCTGAATTCCCAGGAGATTAGAGGAGTTAAAGCTGGCTCTTCCAGTGCACATGGCAACCACTCCCCACCTCTGTTTGATGCAACACAGTGATACCCCATGGGTTTATTAAAGACACAAATAGGTGTATTGGGGGTCAAGAGCTATTCATCCAGCCATTACATCAAGAGAACGTCAAGAGAACGTATTAGCGGTACACAGGTCGCCACAGAGAATCTGCAACAACAAATCCAATTTACATTGAACTGCACAATATTCCTGAAAATACTAAATTGGTGTCCACCTTTAAGAGAACTCTGTGGTATAATCTTTGTTGGAGAGTTGCACGTGTTTTATGGCATTTAAGATAATCCCATAGTTGTTTCCTCCTGAAATTTCTTCTTATATTGTACTGAAAATATATATTTTTTTTTGTATTTTTCCATCTGTGAGTAGTTTGCTGTACTGCAATGATGCATAAAAAAAGCACAGTTATTTCAGTGTTGGTGATCTCACATACCTTGTTACATATGAGAAATCACGGGAGGGAACAGAACTACATTTTGTTATACTTCACTGCCTTAATTTAAGCAACTGCATCCATGCACAAATGTCTAAATATGCAGCCTAGTTATTGGAGGAGCAGCTCTTCTGCAAGTCACTGGATGCTGTTGGTATATCGCAACTCTGAAAATCAGACCACTTATTACTTGTAGTAAATTTACTACTGTGTGTACACTTAACTGAAAGAGTAGTTTGAAAACTGAGAATTATTACCTGTAATTAGAGAAAACCTATGCAAACCCTGACCAGTACATTTTCTTGTTATATTAGCAAAATCATCTCTATAGGGTGGGAAAGTAGAAAACAAAACAAATCTTTTATTGCATAGCTCTACAGTTAAGCAGAATAAATGCTTATCTTGTACTGCTCCCAAAAAAAGAAAGATAATTTTTGGATTAATGAATCTAAATGCAACATAGCCACAAGAAAAAGTTACCAGAACTAAAAGTTAGATGTAAGAGGCAGCTAGAAATTAAAAAACAAAATACAGCTATACTGTTAACTGTATTTCAAACCAGTAGCTTATTTTCCACCCCAGTCTTAGTGTTTTGATTTCTAAATCACTATAGCAATTTAGAGAGAAAGCTAGTTTCACTAATTGAAATTAAAGGCTAATTTTACCAGACCATTGTATAGACAGGATACAGATGGCAGTATTTAGAAAGCTGGAGACTGGTGTCTGCACATAGAAATTTAATTGAAAAATGAGTTGATATCAATTGTTTTTATTAGATATCAGCAGTTTACAAATTTGAATTAAGAAATAAAGTTACAGAACGGAATTAGCTTGAGCTCATTCTTGGTTGTGAGGTTTTTTTCTTTAAGCTCATAATCATTTTTATACAGGATGTCATCAGCAATAAATTCTAGACTGTCTAAAACACAGCCCCACTATTTCCTCGTTCAATATTTCATAATTTATCAAAAAACTACAATTGTTCTAAACATTTTTAACAAGTATTTAACTACTCTATTAGGCCCTTTATTTTTTTTTCAATTTGTACAGAATACAGATTTTTGAAAAGCACTTAAGGATTCTATATTGCAATTTTCTGTAACTTTCAAAACTAGGAATAAACAGATTGTTCCCATGACAAGATGAAATCCACTATTCAACATACCATGTGTCTTGTCTTCTCCACACCTCATATCTAAGCATACAATTTTCTAGCAGGAATATTGTTTTAGAACACTAATTCCCCATCATTTTAATGCACATCAGTTTTAGACTGCAAGAGCTTCTACTTCCAGATAAGCACAGGTTTAACTTAATTCTGTATTTTGCTACAGTCTACTAAACACCACCTCAGCATATGCTTAATTTACACTTTCTTCTCCCCAGCTCATAAGACAGTCAGAAGACAAGTTATGTCTGGCAAATAAGGATGTAACTGCACTGAGGTTTCTATTAGGAAGCCTCACTTCCAATGTATACGTTCATCCTTCTTTCTCTTTCCTGCCTCACAGCCAAAACCAGTAACAAAATAAAGCTTCCAACATCTAACATTAAGGTCACTAGGAAATGCAAGACTGTAAAGGCGGGGGGGAAAGCATATGCAATGTAACAAGTTGCTATA
Source organism: Cariama cristata (assembly GCF_000690535.1). NCBI lineage: Eukaryota > Metazoa > Chordata > Aves > Cariamiformes > Cariamidae > Cariama > Cariama cristata. The sequence goes on from NW_009610959.1 coordinate 14,047, forward strand.
AGATTTCTGTTCTGTAAAGATGAAATAGAGGTAAGAAAAGGCTGAGCCAGAGAGCTGCACGAGGAAACAAATATGCTGGAACAAGTAAAAACATGAACAGTCTTAAGGCAACCTTCACTTGAATCAGCAGTGTGATTACTTGTGTATCTGAAGAGAAATCCTTCTTTAGTGTACTTAATTATGTCGATACAAAAGATGTTATGAACCATATCGATCCTAGAAAAGTAAAAAAAACAAACAGAAAGACATGTTTTCCATTGAAAGAAATTAAGTTTTACTTAGAGTTGTAAAATAAATAGGAGCTTAATTCTCACAGACTTAAAGCAAATTAACCAGCGCTTCCAAGAACTGGAGTTTATGGTTACACTCCAGGATAATTAGCCTGATTTTTAAACACCCGAGAGCTCCCACTGACCTCATATAGGAAATGCAAACTAACTGGAGCACAAGCATGCTTTACACTATTGAGACCAGAATGCCTTCATTTTGTGCACAAACATGGATCAAAGGTATTAGTGCCAAATCAATTAAAGAGCCAATACAAGAACTGGGGTTGATGATCGCTGTAGGTCCCTTCCAACTAAACTATTCTATTCTGAGTTATGAACTATTATCACTTTAAAAATAAAGTGACAGCAAATAACTTCCATGACGGAATTTTTGTTTCAATTGTAAGAAAAGAAATAAACTATATAAGGGAAAAGGCAAAAAGATATTCTACGAACATGATATCACCTATAGATTTATTTTTTTAAAGATAAAGATCTATTGTCTATCATGAGCGGTCGACAAAGCTCAAAACCAAATTCATTCTTTTCTCCCTAAAGATGATTCAACAGCAGGATCCACGATACTAAATCCTTACAAAAAGACTTTAACTGATAGTTAATATATTGTCGTTTTTTCACTAACCTGTATAGATGTCATGACCCCATTAGCAAGTACAGAAAGTTTTCCAGCCACTGATTTCACTCCTTGTTTAAACTGAGCTATATCAGGAGCTGAAGGCAAGACATTTGTAATATTGTAGCTTCCTAAAAGGAGAACACACACACACACAAGAGAAGAAAACAGAATTTTGTATTAAAAGCAGCTGGTTTTTCCCCCTGAAGTACAGTATACTGCTAGGAGCACTAAACTTAATTTTTTTTCAGTTGCTCATGATTCCATCCTGAGTGTCATCTTTGTATTCCCAGCTGAGCAATTAATGTTTGGATAATATATGATTTATTGGGCACTTTCAATCTCCTGCAATGTTCTTTGTCTTGTATCCTAAAGGAGGTTGTAGTGAGGTGGGGATTGGGCTCTTCTCCCCGGTAACTAGCGACAGGACGAGAGGAAATGGTCTCAAGTTGCGTCAGGGGAGGTTCAGGCTGGACATTAGAAAGAACTTCTTCACTGTTAGAGTCGTTAGGCATTGGAACAGGCTCCCTAGGGAGGTGGTGGAGTCATCGTCCCTGGAGACGTTCAAAAAACGTCTAGATGTGGCACTTCAAGACATGGTTTAGTGGACAGGGTGGCATCAGGTGTACGGTTGGACTTGATGATCTTTGAGGTCTCTTCCAACCATAATGATTCTATGATTCTATGATTCTATGATTCTAAACAGCTGTTATTACCTCGTGATTTAAAGATGAATGGACTTCAGTGGTGGCCAAAGTGATGAACTCTATTGGTGTGCATGCATAGGTATGCTTTGTATGCTGTATATGCACACATATTTTGCATTACTACATTTGAGGCTTGAAAAATTCTATAGAAATTAAAGGTAAGTAAGTACGTTTTAAAACTCCAAAACAAAACTGGGAATCCAGCCTTCCTTAAAGCCAATATAGTTTGGCCAGTGTTAGCTCTACTGCTATTATGAAAAGTATAGGCCTAAAGACAACAGAAATCAAAGATGTTTCAAAACTAATGGCATGATAAGTATTAACATGCTAACAATTACAATCACCGACTCATTTGCAAAAAGAATTACTGGCATGTCTTACTATTAAACACCTGATGCTGTATAAATGGCACAAATGGCTGTAAACCAGCATCACAGAACTATGATCTCAGGAATAAATGGGGCTCCTGAGAGGAAGCATCCCAAACCAGACCATTTTCAAAACAGAGACTGCAATCTGTAGCCTTAATTTAGACATGTAGCCAACTGATAGTCATGACCAGTCAGGACACAGCTGGTAACTGGTGAGCGGTTACTGAACCTCCGACAAGCTCACCCAGCCACAGACTCCGCAACCCGCAGAGCTCTCACTCCTTTGGACAGCAGCTCCGTACAGGACGTTGCTACACGCCGGCAGCCCTTTCTCCTCTGTTTTTTCTTTTTGAACAGGGGTGGAGGAAGAAGAGAGAGAACCTGCAGCTCCTCTTTTCATGGGAAATTAAAGGCACCTGCCTCATTAGCAGGCCGAGAAAGACATTACTGTAGATAATTTGATTTACCTAAGCTAAGTGGCTGGTTCGTAGTGGCAGATGCATAGTCACATTCAGAGAACTTCCCACTCCATTTATTAAAGCTGGCTAGTAGCTGTTTCTACAATGCATGAGCATGCTTGTTTATAGGCCATTTTTAAAAATTTGCTATCACTGAGATAGCCCTGTTTCCAAACTGTAATTTTAACTTCCTTACGATCTGTTCCACTTATCAAATGCCTCAGCATTTTTGCTATTAAAGTCAGAGTCATGGAAATAAAATTTGCAGATATAAATAACCTGAGAAAATCTCTAACCACTTCTCAGCCACATGAATTTTCTCACGTTTTTCTGGTTACGTATGGTTGTCTGAAAAACTTTGTGCAAATGAGACAGGAAAGCAACTCCTTTTCTTGTGACTTCCTTCAAAATCAGCACCTACAAGTCAGCTATCTGACATGCCATCTTTCATAAGCAACAGGTCTGAAATAACATAAAGTAAAAGCGTTTTCTTGCAGCCCACTCTTTTTGGTAAATAGCTCCTACAGCATCCTGTACAAAAGCAAGCATCCCAAAACTGTTCTACCCTCAAATCTCAGCAGTGCTCATAAAAACAACTTTAGATTCAGAAGACATTTTATTCTGGCAAGGACCCCAGAATTACAGCAGTGTTTTTGTTGCCAGCCTCCGGTCTCCTGATTACCTTTATTTTATGGAACTAATGATAGCTTTGGCATTAATTCAACACCAGAGAAGCTATCGGTGCAGTAAAATTTCTGCAAGAAGGGCCACTATCAAAAAATAGTCTTTGGGGTGGGAGGTGTAACAGAAAGACATGCAGGAAAGGAAGATTCTGTAGATTCAATATAATGTGAATTTATAATATACAAACTAATAATTCCTGGTGTATTTTTTCCTCACTATTATTTTACAGCAGTTAAAAACCCACAAAATTTAGCAGAAGTTTAGTCTTTGTAATATAACTTTAAAATTACTGTTAGGTTACATGCCAGTCACAGAGAGGTAGGCAGGTAGGTATTTTTCATCCCACTATTAGGAATCTCTGCGTTCCCCCCCAAGCCCCAAGAACCTTTCCAAGTGCTCTGTGATGAATAATCGTGTGTGCACAATTCATGTACACACAGTAAATCTTATATAATTGCCTGTAAGTACCCTTATTCAGAATACGGTGAGAATTTTATCACATGTATATGTATGTGTACACAGAAAGGCACACTCATATCTATATATATACACACATACACACACAGATACATATGTATCATATCACACAATTTGCCCCATCTTTAACTTGTATTTACCTTTTCCTACTTCATTCTCTTATTCCTTACTGTGTAAAAGCCCCACACATACTACATAAATTACACAGAGGAAAAATCAATTAATTCCATATAAAATAATGTATATGCAAGAAAATTAAAAGAAAAAAGACAAAGAAAGTTCTAGTCAACAATAGATAGCAAAATAATGTGTTATCACAATTCCATGTATTACTGAAAATGCAGTTTACAAATTCAGAAATACCATTTCTCTTTGCTTATGTTCCCCACATCTTTTTTAAGCACAAGTATGAAATCATGCTGCAAATACTCTTTCAAGTGGCTAAAGCACGTTACTGCGATTTCTGCTTTATGTCTCCTCCCCTCAATTTTTTTTTTGTTTGGTTGGTTTTTTACATTTCAAATGACTAAAATCCAGTTTAAGTAACTGGTAAGAGGAGTTATTTCTCTACTAGCCAGTGTATTCAAAACTTGCTTTCAGGGGATCAAAACTGAACAGTCACATGGGGTTTTTTTCCCCTCCAGTTTTTCCAAAGTAAAATCAGATGCTGCATACTGTTTGTTTTTCCAGCCTATTTATATAATTACTCATAGATTCCAAGTTCTTCAATAATTGTGGTTTTTTTTTCAATTTCTTCACAAGTTAAGGAATGAAATCCAACTGATCAAGTCAATAAAACATTCCAGTATTTCCTGCCTTTTCTATTTCACATTATTTCATGATCCAGAAAGGGTGTTGGAAAGAAAACGTAAGATTTTCAACAGCCTAAGGGGCTACTTTTCAGTCAATCTAATACTTCCTTTCTAAATTGATGAACTATACTCTCCGATGTAAGGTGTTCCAACAAATCTTTTAAACACACAAACCAATTGAAAGATTTCCTTAATAATTTGGCAAGACCAGTGTTAGAAGCAGACATCCTGATGAATGGATACGCCATGCAACAGATTACATGCAGATTTCAAGGCCACTAACATTTTATTAAAGATTCTTCTGAGATTCAATATTATTATGACAGCTATTTTCACATATATAAATATTTAAGTTACTTACAGTAACTTATCAAAAAAACTACCTGATAGTCAATTTAAGTGTTACCTCGTTTGTTTTTATAACAAAATATTAGTTTTCCTTCGATAGAATCATAGAATCATAATGGTTGGAAGACACCTCAAAGATCATCAAGTCCAACCGTATATCTGATGCCACCATGGCTGCTAAACCACGTCTTGAATTTGATAAAAATTATTTACAATAAAGTTAGTCTATTATTTGCAACAAGTCACATAAAAACCAGTATAAAATACTGAACTTACTGAACTGAAAATAGAGAACGTGAAATTTAAGAAATTAAATTTATTTTTTTTTTTTAAATAATGACTATACCTGTTATGCTTGTTTGACCTATTAGCAATACTAATGCATACTACACTTTGCACACAGAATACAGCGACAGTTAGCTGGTAGTATAACTAGAAGCAGAGTACAAGAGCATAGTCACTGCATGATACAGTTTCTCACTCTGTTCATTATGTACCTGTTGGTTGTTTTTTCTGATCTTCAAACAAGTCAGCTGAACTTATAGCTGAGCTTCCAGAGAGTCTTTCTAGTCGAGCCCTTGCTTCATACTAGAAAATAATTGAGAAGAAAAAAGTATTGTAACAGTATGCTGTCATCTTTCAAGGTCATGTCAGATAATTACTGAGATTATAGATACGGTTTTAGAACATACAAATCCAGCTGAAGTTGACCATTCTGAAAGTCGTTCCCATTTCACAGTTTTCACGACTTATACGGTGCGAGTTTGTCATCATCTCAACTTATTTCTGAGTTGATCAGAGTGACATTTACCATTGCAACACCAAGAGGCCTACTCACTGTTACCTGTCCTAAAATTGCTGAAAAACTATGCAACCATTGAAAACAACAACTAAAAAATGTGAAATGGAGTGGTTGGGTAGGATAAGGAAAAAGGACTGCAGTTAGCCTCATGTTAACCCTTCAAATCATACGATGCTTTTAATTCAACTTTTTCTGAGTTCCCTGAGAATGGTAATACATTGGTTATATTTTTTAACATTACTTTTTACATTGTTAATTTTTCATTAAAAATAGTTTTTAAAATGATCCCTCACCTCCAAAATGCTACATAATATTAATCTGTTTTTTATTTCTAGGCTGATTCAATTACATGTCATTTGTTGAACAATTTATGTGCCTAGTTAGCCTAACAATAGTAATAATGTTTCCATGTATTAAATACAGAGGGGACAGCTGTTTTAACAACGGTTTGTTGGCATCGCTTTGGGTATTTAGAACAAATGAAGTAAGCCTTCACCCAGCTAATGAAATTCTAAACTATCAGAGTTACCAGAAACTTGTACATTTCTATCAAACAAATATTCAAGTGGACATAATTCTATAAGCTTACTAATTCTACCAATTTTAACTATTTATTGCCTTCTCTTTATACAAATGTTTATAGTCAAAGAATATTTTAACATTCAAAAATATTTATCACTGCTTTCTACTTACATCAGCGTGATCTTGCCTTCCAAAATACATGTCTGATGAAATTGCTTTTACATTGCCAAATTTTTTTTGTGCCTCATCTGTGTTTAACGATGGTTCATATTCAGGCTTACGACGAGACGCAGGCCTAAAGGAAAACCAAACTGCATTAGTGAGTATAATTTTTATTTACATCATGGCAGAATGCCATAAATCAAACAAGAAGCACTACCATCTTTGCTCTGTGAAGCCTGAAAGTATCATAGTGATTTTTTTATTTTTTTTTTTAAATAAAAATTAAATCAGTATCAATCCAGGACAAAGAAATTCAGATAACTGAGTTGATATAGCAGCAAATAAAATTTCAGTGACAGTTTTACAGGACGATGAACATATAGTATTTCTAATTCATTCATCTTGTATCTTTATTTTCAGAGATCATTTAAAAAGCAAGCTAAGTTATGTCAACAAGGACAAAATATTTCTACAAAACCTCAAAAAACCCAAAACACAATGGCAGTGAAATTCAGATTCAAACGTAACAACACAAAAAGGTTCAACATCCTTTGAACTCTCACTGCCTTCCACCTCAAACATACATATGCAAAACTTGCCTCTTCTTTTTTTTTTTAAAGTAAATGTACTCAAATGAGGAAGTAATAGCATTATGGAAATGAACACCTATTTTGTGTAATATGCATCACTGGTCCACTCTTTAGGAAACAACAGAACATGCTTATGTTAAAAAAAATAGTTGTACTTCTGTGCACAAACTGCACTTTACGGGTAAATGAAAAATACAGTTTTAGGCAAGAAGAACAGAAGCAGAAAACACCAACCAAGAATGCAAAATCCCCAAAATCCCACATTCTTACATTTTCCACTTGATTACAAAGATAAAAACACAGTTGTCAAAGAAGAAATACATTCATTTTTTTATCATCACAACAATTAGACCTGTTGTTTTCAAGTATCTGCAATACCTTCATCCTAAAAGCTGAGTACCCTACCGTTTCATTCATTTGGTAACTGGGTTTTCTTCGGTTCATTAGGCAATAAACAAAGCAAGTAAAGCAAGTATGCTCTCAGAACAGTACAAATATTTGAGTTTCTCTCCACATCTTTTGTCTACTTTTTGTGCTGAAACACTTTAGAAATTACCTCCAGTACATATACTGTACAGCACTGAGCAAAACAGAGAAGTGCTTAAAATGTAAACAGGAAATTCAGTTTACAAAAGAAATACAGCCAGGGAGTCCCTTAATTGCTGATGACAGTTATGGCCAAATTCTCCTTCTAGACTGAAAAAAATCCCACTACTATGGCCAGGACTCAAATCATATTAACAAGCTTGGGCTTTCTGTACAGAAGTCAGTTAGTTTTTCTTGGTATACCTGTCTGAAAATCCTGTACTTTTTGAAGTTAACATTATATCAACATCTCTACTATTATTTTCTTTCTTCCAAAAGGAATCTGAATTGTCATCCCATTTAGAGAAAGTGCTGCTCCTCAAATCTGAAGAATCATAGTATCTAAAATAAAAGAAGAAAAAAAAAAGTATTGAAAATGTGGGAACTTTATATTGTTAGATAAATATGGCTACACTAATTGTTCACTAGCAATAAGTTTTCAGCACAATGATAGTTGTCAGTGAATAATCTTGATTTTATAATATTGGTTAGAAGCTTTGTATAGTTGAATCCAATGGATTTTTTGTTTTTTACACATATATTTAACTGACTGAAAAGTTCGACCTTTCTTTAGGCTGGATATGGTCACAAATATGCAGTGGACTGCCTGAAAGATATGGTCCCACCAAAACCAGCAAAGTTCTCATTACTTCAAAGCATTACATCTTCTTTAGTGTCAGGCAAAGCATTGGGAAGAACATTGTCAAGACACCCGGCTGGTTTAAGAGCAACACTAAGAAAACTTCAGGATGGACCCTGCGAGCAAGGCACCATGACGACCCTACAAGGTAGGCTCCTCATAAAGGCCTGGTGCTCTTCACGCTCCATGCTAAGACAGCAGCTGTGAAAAAAGCTACCATAACTTTCAAGGCACTTTGAACACTCCAGAGATCCAAGAGCACCTAACCAACCCATGGCATCCAGTTGGGCTGTGGTTCCACAGGGGGCAAAGGTTTCTAACTAAAGGGCTGATAGTGGCTAATCTCACAGTTCCATACGGGTCAATCTGTAAGCCATGCAAACAGAGAATCTGCTCCCATTTTCTGAGGCATCAACAAACACAGTTCAGAACAGTAAGGAAAGCCCTTGTCTCTGGTTCTGTATTTTTTTAAAACATGAATATTAAGTACCTCTGAGTTTTGTAACATGTTTTATTACAACAATGCTAAATAACATTACTTCTTAAAAGTGAGTCTTAATTTAGTAAGATAATCTTCTCTTGCATATCAAAACTGCAAGGAAAACACAAACAGAAGGAAAAGGAAAAAAAAATGAAGCACGTTTGTCAGTTTTGGTGGCACGTTATCTTGACCTTTTCCTCTTTGATTATCTACACATATCTAAATATATATGGAAAATACTTGGGGGAGGGAAAATTAAAATGCCAAAGATTAAGAATTTCCCTTTGTGGTTAAATAAACTTTCTTAAAGTTTGGATATGACCAGGATAGGGAGTGAGATGATCAAAATGACAGAAGGCTAGCAGAATGGAATCATTCAGTAGAACAAGCACAGGATATTAAAGTCTGCATCTGTATTTTGTGTAAAGTGTTCCTTAAAAAAAAAATATGTTCTCCATATTTGTGTTATGAGTAGTCAGAACAATTGTTTTTGCAGTTTATGAGAAATGTGACAACTTCAGCAGCAAAGTCTCCCACCACTGCACGGGATAAATAGCAGCGACTGATCTGGAATGAGCTCTTACAAGAAGCAGGAGTCTCTCCCCTTCTCTCCTGACAAACAAAAAGAAGCCATAGCAATCTTTATAAATTCCATATGGATGTATAATAACAAACAAGGTGTTTATGTACATGTAAAGCTATCCGATCTCACAATGGCCATCAAAACCACAGGATGGGGCAGCGGCTGATTTGATGGGGCAAAGCTGATTTGAATAAGTGACTTATTTTCTCCATTCTTCCTCCTCAGATTTTCATAACTTTGCAAAATACTTTTTCAGTATTCTGGGGCAGGGCGGGGGCGAGGGCAGAGGGAGAAAAAAATCCTGCATTTAATAGAAAATAAACTTTTACATTGCTATGTAATAAAGATTTTATTAATTGTAGCAAAAAGAAAAAACAAAATCCAAGGATTTTGAGAGGCTTCAATTATATATCTAAACCTTGAGACATTTAGCTTGCTTAACTTACAGATAGTTATCAGCACTCTAATATCCAGCATGGTTATTTTGCTTTATGGGTATATATTAAGATAATATGAAAATTACTTTACCTCCATTTCAAAGTCACAGCTTAGAATAAAGGATAACCACCACCTTACAAACCTTACCAAGCCCAACAGTCTGACTTTACACTTTCTTTAAGGAGAATAAATTTGTATACCAACTCCAATTAGATTCTACTATTGCTATAACTAGAAGAACAAGAGCTGGGAACAGCTAGGTTACAATTTATCTTCTAATTATTGAGCATTAAAAAGCGTCTTCCATAATTTACCTTTTGCCTGCTAGTAGGCTTATGAATAATTTGAGAGCAGTAACAGTTCTTTTCAAGGAACAAATAGGGAAGCACCAAAATGATATGTTATATTTTACAAGACTGCTGCCAGTTTACTTGGTACCACGCTTGCATTTCTGCCCCTAGTGATTACACTACAAAGTAGTGACACAAAAGCCTTTGTGTTTTTATTTGCCTGTCTACAAGCAATTAGGTACAATTTTTCATGTTTCTGTGGCACCAATCCAATAAAGGCAGTTTATAAAAGCAACACCTGTTTCTATCTATCAGCCCAGAAACAGGTGTTTCATTGCAATTAGTGCCCACAGGACTAATTATTTTTCTTCTCCCTCCCAACAGCAGTATTTTATAGTTCGCATTGCATTCATACTCTGATCAAAAATTCATCAATTTTTTTTGCTTATAATGCTTATATGCTTATATATCTTCAAATATATGCTTATATATGTTCAAATACATAAAAGTCTATCAAATAAGACTGTAGACATCTACACAATACATCCAACACACAATACACCCAAAAAATTTAGGTTTTGCATTTGGCATGTGTCCAGTTAAAAGACTGCTGCAACTTTAGTATATCTAGTATCAGACTTTGATACTTGTTTTATTTTAAATTGAAAGTTGAAGATAAAATTACAAGAAAGAACAAAAAAAGAGAATGAACACAAGTCATTCTGACAAAAAATTCACTGGGTTAAGCAAATAAAAGCTTATATGGCAACTGTCTGTGCAAGTAAGAGATTAGACCTTGAACAAGACAAAATCTGTAAACACGTAATTCAGACTACCTTCTCCTCAGAAAAAGTAACTCCTCTTCTTTATAAATACATCTCCCATCGAGGTAAGGCCAACTATTTCACAAGTTTTCTGATTCAGATGTCCCCTGAAAATATGCTAAGTGTGTAGACATGTCCAATTGTCTTCTGTTTTGATCTTTAGTTCCAAATATGTTGAGTATATTTCAATATGTAACTGGCATATGCTTCTACTGCCACTCAAAATAAAAAGCTTACACATTACCTTGAACTAGAAGAGAAATATGAGTCTTCTACATCATCAGCGTACTTTTTCTTCGGCTTTGCAATTGCAGGTGTTTCCTGCTCTATTGTTTGCATATCTGAGGTGACTGAGTGAGAAACACCACTGGGGACAGGAAGAAAATAAGTATGTAAAGAGATGACAAAGCTCACAGCCTAAAAAAAGAAAAGAAATAAAAACCCAAATCTAGTTTCTGAAGCTTGCTGATAAAGCCCAAGCTACACAAACATTTAAGAAGAAAGGAGGAATTAAAGAAAAAAAGCCCTGGAAAACTCAGCTGTAGTTCTCTGAAGTAGTGACAGGACTTCTGAACACACAGACCATTCCAACAGCTGGAAAACACAGCAATGTGATGTTTCCAGAGTTTTGGTTTATAAAAGACATACTGTACTTAGGCTGGTACTGTTCACTGGAAACATCCTGACTACCTTCCTCACAGTCAGCTAACGGAGGCAAACACCCGACAGACATCCTACAATTGTAGGTTAACACCTGTCTGGCAGGTCAGAACTTAAATCTATCAGAAGCAATCCTATCCCTTCCCTCTGACAAGTACTAGATTCTTTGATGATATTGTTTAAGTTTCCATAATATACTTTAGTATATTTTTTCATTTCCTAAGTAAAATGAAGGATAACTGCAGAAAGCCACAGAGTATTTTAAATACAGTTTATAAAACTTCACATACCTTCTGTTGCTGCCAAATCCCATGCCAAGTCTCTCCAGTTCATTTTTCTTCTTACCAGACAGATTTAACTTTTCTTCTTTTGTTTTAATATCAAGATCTCTGTAGGCCATCCGTAAAGATGATACACTAAAACAAAACATACAGTTAACATATAACTGTAAAATGCTACACTGAACACCCAACCCAATAATATTGGTAGAAAATTAACAATCTATATTGTAGCACTGTATATTGTATGTTCTGTGTTTACTGAAAATATTCATTATTAATTGAACGAAATAATTATAAATTCCAACTGTAAGGATGGGAGAAAGCCAGTAGAGAAGGCTGTCTAAACAGTACCCCAGTCTGTGTATGAGCAGGTAGTCTTTTTCAAAACGAATGTGAAACATGCTACTGCTAAAGTTCAGGACACAGTTCTGCATCACCATTAAGTCAACCTGAAAGTGTCTTTTTTTCCACAGTCCTAATTCTATGTGATACCAAATAATTGTCAAAATTATCCAACCCTGACATACTACAGCACTGTGACATTCATGATAAGATACTAGTAACATTTTCCCCTAATGCCCAGCTTGGCCCTGCTACGTCTCCCTCCTTTCACCCCTTCATGCTCCCAGTGGTTTTAACCCTTGCTATACAGCCACCCTCGAGACAAGTGCTAGGGGTAGACCACACTTCTTTATTGATGCTGCCCTTCCCTGTGCCCAAAAAGGTGTCTCAGAAGAGGGGAGGAGAGTGTCTTTGTACTCCCAAAATGGAATATATTCTCTATTACGAAAACTTTGAAGCATCAAAAACTTAGAATTTTCCGCACAGCTGGCAACATATTTTGTCATCTGAAACATCCTCACAGTTCAGATATAGTAGGCTGTGTTTCTGAGATGCCATGAACCTTCCTATACCTCAAAACAATCTTAACGATTTTCCAGTAATACCAGTGTATCAGAGACAGAGGTTTTTGATCTTGATTCTAGAATTGTAGAAACACTGCTTAAATTTAATTTGTTAGGTTAAAAGGGATACAAATAGTAATTTTAATGAGCAATGCAGCATTATTTTAATTCATAAGTTCTGAATGGCATAAAGTACAAATGAACACTACCAGAAGAAAGGTAAATGAAATTTAGGATACTGCTATCAGGCATCCTGCTGCAAGTAGGAAGGAAGTAATTAAGTCTGAAAATCCTTGTGACTTGCTATCCATTTTGTGCAGAAGCAGAAATGAAAAGAAAATAAGTTTTTGACGAAGGAGGATTTTCTTTCAGTGTGTCTCCTAACTATTCAATTACTGAAAAAGGCTCTTCCTGGCTTGATTTTTTTCTCGTCCCATGCATACTGACTTAACTTTAACCAAGAGTACAAGATGCCCCTACCAAAATCCATGCCCTGCTGGTTACTGCATCTCCTGCAAGGCAGGAGCTGGGTGGCTGAACCTGTTCGAATGAAAAGGGCACGGCATCTGGTCTTCTTCCTTCATGGACAAGGGATGGAGGTACCAGCCTGCTATAAGGAACGGGACATCACTCCTCCACTGATGAGGCATTTCAAAAAAGAGGAGAGCCATCTCAGTCTTGTGATAATCAGGTAACCTTTGATTGGGGTTTTCAGAGGACTTGGAGACAGAACTAAAAAATAACTACATCTTACGTTCAGATCCTTATAACAATAAAAGTCAGATGCAAGCCAGGATGGATCTGTGGAATGATTTCTGAAACCAATAAAATCAGGAAAATCTATCTTCAAAGCACAGAGTATGTTCAGGGACATTTTAAATCAATTCTTACTGTCTAGGACCAACTGTTACACAGAAAATTGAAAATGTTCTCTAAAATTCAACTTGAAACTGCTACTGATAAAATCTACCCAGCACGTTAAGTAGAAAGATTAGCAGCCCATCTTATGAAATCTGGTTTATGAACATCAAAAATCTTATTTGCTGTTGATTAAACAAATAGGGATACTGATCAATTTTTTTTTTTTTTAAAGTAACTCCAGTTATCTATTCTCTTATCAGTGCACAGCAGAAAATAAAGAAACTGTGTACCGCTTATAAAATCACATTTTAAGTTTTAAGTCTCAGGACTCTTTCTCCTTCTAAGTACTAGACTACAAAAACATCATTTCCATTCCTGTCATGTAACAAAACCACACTGAATTAATTTACTAAAGCTCATTACTCAGGCTTTTAAAGTTAAAACTGCCACACAAATCAGTTGGAAGCAAATGCAATTTTGAAAGTACTCACCCTTCTTTAATTTTGGTATATACTGCCATCTACAGTTAAAAATCCAAAAAGTTAATCTCAAGGGAAACACAGTTATCTTGCCTCTACTGGGATCGGATCCATAAATGGAAATGTACGTGCACCCCTCATGTTTGCAGACATTTTTAGAGGGTTCTGGCCATTGCAGAAAGGTTGCAGTCACCTGATACTAAAGGTTGCCATGGATCTATAGAGATTTATAGATTTCTGACATAAAAACCGAATTGCTACTTGGGACGTTCTTCCTCTTCTTCATATATCATTAAAGATGGTATCATTAAAGAAAAATAATAAATAATAACAAACATTCATTTCTCTTGTTATTTAGTAGTCCATTCCTTCAAGTCACTCTATGGTAGTTTTTGGCAATCACTGAGAAGCATGGCTTCGTGGTAAAAATACTCCAGGAAAATTGAATGATCCCCTTGTGATTAATATTCATGATGCACACAAAACATCCATTTCTGCAGAGGCTACATAAAAGTGAGCAAAAGGAATAGGGAGGAGATTACAGACCAAAGAGTTCGGTACCATGAGCTCCAAGTATTATGTCTGTAATTACGTAATAATTCAGATAATTTCTCAATAGGTTATAGAAATGATGCATCTTAGCACTTAAGAGAGGATGTTAATCTTTACAACAGTAAAAGTGTACACTAACCAACTCTTTAATAGTCTAATTTTGATGACAACTAATAAAATGTTAAAAACCAAAAACACATAGCAGAGAAATGCAGTGGGAGGAACCAGGAAGAGCACTATCTGAGATTTAGGTCTGAGTATTTATTAAGATGCACTAACAGATTCAAGACCTCAGACAAAAATATTCAAAGGGTTTTGGTGACAATGAATGCAGTTCCAGTACAAAACAGCTAAAACTTAAGCAGGCAATTCTAGCCATACTTAAACTACCCCCTACCTTCAGCATAGAAACTCTTACCCAATAAGTACAAATAAAGCTGAATATTTGTATGTTCCCTATGCTCTTAGACAGACTGTTTTAAACAGTATTCAGTTCACTACACTGAAACAAAATAAACTAGGTGTCCTGGTTTCGGCTGGGATAGAGTTAATTTTCTTCCTAGCAGCTGGTACAGTGCTGTGCTTTGGATTTAGTATGAGAATAGTGTTGATAACACACTGTTTTAGTTGTTGCTAAGTAGTGCTTACTCTAGGTCAAAGACTTTTCAGTTTCCCCATGCTCTGCCAGAGAGGAGGTGCACAAGACGCGGGGAGGGAGCATAACCAGGATAGCTGACCTGAGCCAGTCAAAGGGATATTCCATACCACAGGACGTC
>NW_009610960.1:0-4930 GCF_000690535.1 Cariama cristata
AATACTGTAAACAACTATGTTTTTTTAATTTACTAATTTCTATTCATCTTTTTTCATGGTATGAAAGTCATATTCATTCTTTGGTTTATGCAGTACCCTTTTAACACGACATTTGTGAGATAAAGGCAAGCATTTTATTAAGTCGTGTAAGAAGCTAGGATTTTAAAACAACTCTAGGCTGTCAAATTGCAACCTAACTGCATGGTACCTACCAAAAGTCATAAAAGTAAAAGGATGTAGAAAAGATGCTGCATTTTCCCCTCCCCTAGTAGCTATCAGATTTCTCAATGATTGTTTTTTTGTTCTCCATCCATAAGAATTTTAGAAGTGGCATCAGAGAAATGATTAAGGTACTCTGTAGATTTCAAGACTGAAGACTAACATCAAACAGGAGTGCTAGATTTCGGTCTTCTAAGTGCTACGGTTCCAGTGTTAGTAACTACTGGAAAGGTGTAATGGAGCAATGGAGCGTAGCTTACCAGAAACCTAGAGAGTCTCCACAGGCCTAATCTCAGCTAGGAATGAGCTGAGCCAGAACATGAGAGTACCGGATCATATTTGGACTGCCTTTCTCTCATTCATCTTTTGTTTTCCAGAAACATTAATAACTAAAATATAGACATCAGGGTTATCGTAACAAATTGCAAAATAATGATTTAAACAGCTGGTCCAAGGTGGATTTACATAATGAATAGCTGGGACTGGCCTTTAGAATACAAAGCCTCTGTTTTCTTAATGTGACAAGAGGTGTCGGTGTTCACGGTAACAAATAATTGTGACTTCAGGCTATACGACAGAGCAGAAATAATTGAAAATTATTAAATACAAGTTCAGCCTCATTATGATCCTAACACCCCAAAGACTCCAATTCTCAGAACAGAAACTTCAGATCTTACTGGGATGCATATGCTTGTATAGCACTTAGCTTTTAAAATGTGGCACCCAGAAACTGCAGCTAGTATTTGTGTTGGAATGGACTAAACTCCTGGAGATTTTAATCCTGCTGTTTAACAACTGTTCTTACATTACCCCTCTGGTACAGTATCTCTTTAGCACGTACAACACCGACTGACCACAAAAACACCAATTTAAAACTTCAAACTTAAAATGGAATTAGGATGATGGGCAGAGGTTCCTTTCTATCAAGCAGAATTTCCTGCCTAGTAGACACTGGGTCAGCATCTAAACCAGCACCTTCGAGTATATATTTTCCAGCACTCCATTCAGGTTCAATCCTGGATGCAATTTAACAAACTGACAGGGAAACTCTTAAGAGGTAGAAAGGTCAAAACCAGAAAAGTTACTTAAGAAGCTGCTCAAAGACTTTATTCTAGCAACAACACTACTACGTCTACATGGCTTCACAGTGCAGAAGTATTGCCAAACTTACTCATGAACTTTCCTATACAGCAAAAGTTAATTACAAACGTACCTGCTCTATCTTTGTAAACCATATATGGGGAACAATATTTAGCAATAACCCTAAGCAATATTCCTTAATATGATTCTTTTTGCCTTTCATTTTTCAGAATTTGGTGCCTTTTCTACACAACAAAACATCACAGTATTGGAATGAATTAACAGTGACATGCCACCACCATGCCTCGCTGCTTTAAATGGTGTTCTAAAAATATTCATCACTGGCTTGCCTTTCCTCTTCCAAACTTCATTTAGGAGGGAATTTTTCTTCATGCTATTTGAGACAGATTAAATTCTCATACCTTTTGGACTGATATTTTTCTGAAGATGCTCAATGATTAGAAATACCCATGATAAACTAAAAGGTCTGTGCAAGCTTCCCATGTAGCTCTTTCTCCAATAAACCCCTAACACACTGCAACATTGCTACTCCAATCAAAATCTCCTAATGAATATTTATATACTGCATTCTGTGGTGGTTTTTGCAGTTTCTCTCATACATTCTTTGTGCGCCAGAACAAAGCTCACAGAATGTAAATAAGTCACCTAAGTCCTACTACTTGTATTATCCTCCATGAATTAAAAACTATCAGAGCTTAAATTCTTATGACTGAGAACAGAGTCCCGTTATGAGAGTAGAAAGAAACTACAATGCACATCTGAGTCATGTTTGCACTTTTAGCACTTTGTGGTACAGGATGATGATCCCAGCAATCCTAAATTAGAACTGCTATAATCTTCATCTTATATTGGTCTCTATATATTGTTAGGCTTAAAACCCCTAATTTAAGGGCCTGCACATTGAGAACCATTCCTTAACATGTTTAAAATAAGCATTTATTTTATCATGTTCTAGTTTACTAGCAAATTGGTTGATAGTCATTATTCAACAGTCAATGCTGGGATACTAAAATAATTTCTGCAGAAGAGACTAGCAAGTTAAAATCTCTTTCTAAGCAGAACACCATCTCAACAACCTCATTTTTATCTATGTCCCATATGAAAGTATCTCAAAAATTCAGGGTGAAAAAAACATAGCTTTCCAAAACCATGCTTTATTTTACTTAAAGTAACACTGCAGAGGACATTGTCCTATGTCTGACTCAGGACCAAGCCTACTTTAAAATAAGTGCAGTTCAGTGGTCTTCAGCTCTTTCAAAACACACGATATCCTGGTTCTCAACAGACCATTTCCTTAAATCAATTCCAAAACATTGCAGATATAAGCATGACAATTTCACAGAGTTACAAAAAAAAAAGTTACCTACATACAGAGGTTAAGAACAACATAAAGATGGCATTGTCAAAAAGAACACGGAATAGCGCACAAACACAATGAAACATCATTAACGCTTCTTTTTACATTTGAAAAACTCATACCTGGGTACACTGCCTGTTAAGCTTCTTTCACTTGACGATGATGATGACGACGACGATGATGATCCAGGTCTTTGATCTGTTTTCATTCCTAGAGTCTCTGTTGCACTAATCTGAGGTTTTTCATCTTCTTCTTCTGGCTTTTTTTTTTCACTATCACTTTCATCACTGCCTTCTCCTAAGATGTCATCCACCTGCCAAGGAGTGGAGAGTCAGTGTATCTTCTCACAGACTATTCAATATCAATCTTTCATAAATACTGGATTGCTCTTAAATAATCGTTAAGAATATTCTTCAACTTTTCTTGATCTTCACCTTGAAAATTCAAATTAAACCTCAAAGTCTTCAATGCAGTTTCTGTAACAGCTCTAGCAACATTCTATTCAAATTAAGTGTACTTAGTCTACGTTGAACTTAAGATATACATATACTCACATACACGATACAGTCACATTTGAAGGTGTTTGCACTTTATTATAACATGAACAGCTATAAACAAGAAACTATTATGAAAAAAGTGCTGTCTTATGAAATTAAAGGGATAGATGTTTTACACTGTTGTAACATATTATAACATATACTTTATACTATACATACTTTATACTATTATAACATGTAGAATCACTTCGGCTAGGCATATTAAAATCCCTAGCTAATAAGTATTTTTATATTTACAGGTATTCCTTGGTAAATATTTAACTTTAAAGAAGTGTAAATAATACAGTATGAATGAAACAATGTACAGAATCCCATTCTAACCAGATTGACTGCTTATGCTAATTAATAAAGGCAAATCTATCAAAACATTTACACATTTCATTAAATAATTGTTTGGCCTTTGCTTCCGAAAAGTTAGCATGGGATTTGATACTCCTCTAAGAACGTGCTAATTTGCTCCGACAGGTCTGGAACTGCTGAAGTCATCATTAAAAGTAAATCATACTCATGAGCTACCCTCCTGAGCTTCAAAAGGTTGTATTCTCTGAGCTGGCACTTAACTTTCAGAAAGAGATGAAAATATGAGAAAACTTAGGTGAACATGCCACAGTCTCTCTATTCTTGTGAATGGCAGAGGACATAGAAAGAAGCTACGTGTGAGTATTTATTGATATTTAAAAAATTTTCTTAAAAGTAGTTTATCTCAGCATAAGTTAAAATATGCTTTACAACTAGTCTCTGTTCTAATGCCACATCTGCTTTATCAAGAAAAAACTCTGTATATGAACATGCACCAAAAGATTTTACACTGTTTATCCACCGCTTTTACACTGAAAATCCCAAAAGGTAGAAGAAAGCTGTAAGAAAGTCACTTATATCCGGTCCTTTATTAATGCACCTCTACTTTCTTTGTTTACCTTGATATGCATGGAAGGAAAGTCAAAGCTGCCCTCTGTTTAACAAACTAAATGCAAAAGATCTACACCTTGCCAGTGCTCTACTGGAAATATGGTAGAGGTAAATGAAATACCTTTTTTGGAGAAAAGGAGCTCAAGGGAGAGCTTCCAAGCAAGAAGGGAGAAGAAACAGAAAATATACAAGTTAGGTAACAGTCAAAGACCTATTCTATTTCTTTTTCTCATGTCCTACCAGAGAGAGAGAAAAGGCTCCATAAGGTGCTCCGTAAGACAACTTCACCAAGCACACTGGTGACTCCCATCACACTTCTGTTGACTACAGAAGGATGGGGTATGCAGCACGAAGGCTACAAGGCGGTCGCCATCACGGAAACCTGGTGGGATGAGTCTCATGACTGGAGTGCTGCAATGAATGGCTATAAGCTCTTCAGAAGGGATAGGCAAGGAAAGAGAGGAGGCGGAGTGGCTTTATGTGCTAGAGAGTGTTTTGACTGCCTTGAGCTTAATGATAGTGATGATGAGGTTGAGTGCCTTTGGATAAAGATCAGGGGGAAGGCCAATAAGGCAGATATCCTGATGGGAGTCTGTTACAGACCACCCAACCAGGATGAAGAGGTGGATGAAGCGTTCTACAGACGGCTAGCAGAAGTCTTGCAATCGCTGACCCTTGTTCTCGTGCGAGACTTCAACTTACCAGATATCTGCTGGAAATACAACACAGCAGAAAGGAAACAGTCCAAGAGACTCCTGGAGTGTGCGGAAGATAAGTTCCTCATGCA
>NW_009610961.1:0-440 GCF_000690535.1 Cariama cristata
CTTGGATTTTTGTATCCTGGTGAGAAATTTCATTAACTCCATGAATGTTATATTTGCTTTTAGATGAAGCTGTATGTGACTTATTGGACATGAAGAAGGATTTAGTATCTTAAATTAAGTTTAAGCAAGAATTAAAGTACACAAATGTAACATTTTTCATCCTGTAAACCACAGCTCATGTGCTGCCTAACCGCAGAGGTGAAATGACTCCATTTTTGTCTTAAAGGCCTCTAAACACCCAAACTCTGCTTCAAGACATGTCCAAGAACTCTTCTGTCTTAACAGGCTCTGAACCCTGGGGCTTCTTGAAACTATGTACAGTTCATTTGAACTTCACAGTTAGATCTCATCTTTTCCTCATACTCAGCACTTTTGGAATATGAGGGCTTTTTATGAGCCTCCATCTGGGCCTCTCCAGATGGAAACAGCTGAAAATGCTG
>NW_009610962.1:0-8119 GCF_000690535.1 Cariama cristata
AAGGCTCCAGGGAGACCTCAGAGCAGCCTGCCAGTATCTAAAGAGGCCTGCAAGAAAGCTGGGGAGGGACTTTTTACAAGGGCAGGTAGTGATAGGGCAAGGGGCAATGGCTTTAAACTAGAAGAGGGAAGATTTAGATCAGATATTAGGAAGAAATTCTTCACTGTGAGAGTGGTGAGGCACTAGAACAGGTTGCCCAGAGAAGCTGTGGATGCCCCATCGCTGGAAGTATTCAAGGCCAGGTTGGATGGGGCTTTGAGCAACCTGGTCTGGTGGAAGGTGTCCCCTTAAAGAACTAAATGATCTTTAAGCTCCCTTGCAACCCAAACCGTTCTATGATTCTATGATGCTATGATTCATCCCTAGATGGAAATGAGTTTAAAACCAGCCAAGAAATACAATTTTGACATAATTGACAACATAATCTCAATAAAGAGTTCAAGAAAAGGGACCAAATTTAGTCACAGAATCCAAAAGTTACTCAATTTCCTTTCTTACTCAAGAAATATGTTCTGTCACCTTGAAAATACTCATATCCTTGCTTTTCTAATACAATGATAACACATGATTTTTTTTCTCTTTCCTTTTTTAAAGATTATTTTAAATTGTCATTTAAATGACTTTTAAATAATTTCTGAAATTTAATTTGAATTAAGTTTAATACAGACTTATATTTAGTCTTAATAAATCCTCAGTCTTTTGGTAGAACAGGTGATTTATAAGAAATATAAATTATATATATTAACAGGCAAAATTGTTTAATGTGTTGAACTTTCACAGATCCCATGCATACACACTTCAGTATACAGCTGTGATTATGCCATGTTCAGTACTATCGTGAATGAGTTGTACACAGCTGATAAATGATCTGCAATAACTCTTTTCAGTTCTTTGTTATGTCTTACTGCTCCTGATATCACTTCCAATGATAAACTTCAACAAGGTCCTCATTTGACCTCTTTTTGAAATGTAATAATTTTCTAATAGAATTTGACATTGAAAGAAACTTCTATCTTGATTCAGCAAAGCATTTCTTCATCTGCCTAAAGGAAAGTAGTTGCACTGACTGTTCTCTTGCTTCAACTGAACACATTAAATGTTATTTTTTAAAAAATTTATAACCATTTGGAACAATTGTAAGTCTATGCCATAGTTAAACAGTTAGATGATATTTATATCAGAAATTTTTTTCATAAATCATGATATGCCTAAGCTTAGCACAACATCACCAAAATTAATGTATTTTAGAGTACTCAGTCTAATACATTTATTAAAACTAAGTCAGACCATGCTGTTTAATTTAAATTATGCATAGATTTTCCTCTCCACTGTTCAGCTACACAGCTGTAGTTCATCAGAATTTTTTTCAAGCTTGTTTTCTACCCTCCAGTCTTTAACATAATCCTTTCATTTTCAACTGTGCTTTTTAATAGCAGGTGAATACTCATATCAGAAAATACATTGTTGAATTAATGCATATACACACATCCTTAAAAATAACATAATTTTTCACTTGTTGTTAGTCATATTGTCCTAAATATTTGTTGAGAATATTGATTTTTATGCCAATATTTTCCCAAAAATTAGCTGAATTGAATATTTGAACACTATTTATTTTTTCTTGTAAAAAAGTGTCTAACTACTATTTTTCCAAGATAATAAGACTCTTTTTATTATTCTTGAAAGTGTTTAGTCATTATTATCTTGTATTGCACAAAACAAACAATATGCTGCAGAGGATTTTAGTGGGTACACTTCATCATCTTATTTAGCACAATAACTTGAGTATTAGAACAATAAAGCAGTAATACTTCTGAGATTCCTCTGGGGTTTTAAATTGTTAGTGCTGTAGAAACAGTGCTGTGACCTGATGCCGACATATGTTCCTGGAAACATTTATAATAATATAGCTTCAGCAGAGACAGTAATGGTATAAACAGGGCAAAGGAAATACCAGAAATGCAGCAGATGCTATTGATTATATGCCTTGGAGAATATTCCACTTATGTAAAGTCCTGTCAATGTAAATCAAAAAGAGGTGATGTTGTCAGTAAGATATATCGCAGTCAAAATAATGTGCAGTGACAGCAGTCTGACCATGCGGACGGAGTAGATCATGATTTTGGAAATGGAGAAGATATCCACAGCACAGCTGAGGTATTGTAAACCAGAGGAAAATAATCTGATTTAAACATCTGAATCATTGTGACCTGTGATCAAATTTATGCTGAAAGTTCATATGGCTGATAGGGCTGTATCAACTTTATGTTAAGCTGATAGGGTTGCTTTACATTGAGTTGACTAATGTTTGAACTTGATCTAAGTCTTATTCCTGCCCTAAAGGTTTGCAGCTTTCACTGTTTCTCAGGCTTGTAAATCTGGAAGCCATAGCATTATTTTTTAGGAACTGGAACGAATACATAGCAAAGGCAACTGTAAAAGTCTTGATTTAGAAGACAACACTCAGTGTCTCTCTGATGTTTAAGTACAGCATAGACCTAAAGAAAAACTTTTCTAATTTTTGTGAAGTCAGATCTACAAAAAGCCACATTGCCAATTTCGGAATTAATGTTTTAAACACACAAGTAAAATATTACCTGTTTTTAAAAGCTTTCTCACTCTTCATTATGAATAAATCTAGGAATAAATGTTAATATTGTGTTGTATGAAATTCTGCACTAGGAATGGGAGTGAGGTTTGAAGTAAGCATTTGCCTTTTGTAATATGGAAATTCTAGCACTACCTGCAAAAATTCCATTGAGAGTGGAAGATTAGCCCTACAAGTTTGTATAAAAATAGTAGTAGAAAATTATTAATCTTTTCTATAACCAAAGCATATTTAATATACTTTTGCATCTCCATTTCTTTGAAATTACATATTATATGGACATTTATATCAAAAGGTTGTTTTTTCTTTGAATAAATAGCAAGAAAATTAAATTATTTGTAATTTATCAAACACCACTGCCACATAATCTGCTATAAAACAGATTTATTTTTAACTTGACTACTAGATATTGAGAAGGCTGAATTCCCATTTGTTTCTGGTTTTGTTTTCTTTTTTTTTTAATTAACAAACAATGTCTTGAAAACAGCAGCAAGGGACAGATCACATTCACATGTTGGGTAGTTAAATCAAAGCCCCGCTGCTTGTCACCTAACTCTGAAAACTCAAAGATTAGTAGGAAAATCTGCTTGTGACCAGATATCAGTGGAGATAGATGTGCAATCTCCTTTGTCACCTGGTAGAAAATACCATAACTCCATAGGTTTTAAGTGGGTTGTGTAGTTTTGAGTAGCTGACATGACAGTAACGTGTAGATCAGTAATTAGTAGACAATTTTTATAACTCATCTACAGTGACTTATTCAGCAAGTTTCTTTTAGATAACCTCAATGCTTTTAAAACGTTGTGCTGAATGGAGTGTAAAAGAACAAGAACATAACAGAAAATGCCATTTTTAAAAATCATAAGAGGAAAGTGCACTTCATGATTCAGAGGGAAATCTTTTTTTTAAAAAGAGGTAAAAAGAGATGTTAGGAGGTGGATAGCTTTCCCATCTGAGCATGCATATTTTATGAATCTGGGGCCAAATTGTGATGTTAGTTATATCACAATGAGCTACTATCTATCGAGCAGCTTTACAGACCCTGCCACATCATTTCATTTCTCCTTAACACACTGTAGGGTACTGGCAACTGTTATTGCAGCATACACAAAACTTTGATTTATACAGATTTTTCAGGATTTTTACCCAGTCATCCCTCCTTCTTTTCCCATGAAATTGCTTACACTGTGTGCAGAGTGCTGAAGGAATATCCCAATAATATCATACCTTTGGTACTAGGAATGGAATTGATACAGATTCACATAATTTACAAAGGAGAGAGCCATTTCTGTTTTCATAGGTTTTTCTGTAGTGATTTAATTTCAATATGAAAACTGACCTTGCTTAAAAAAATAATCTCGATTTTATTATGGAATCAAGAGATTGAGCTCCAAAGATTTACAAGTCTCTCAGCTAACCCATGTCCAAATGATCCTTCATACCTTTATTTTATTCCCCCTGCACACCTTGGAATGCAATTCCCAGGTATATTCTCATCATGGAATACTTCATCGGGTTTCAGGATGAAGTCATACTGCAGGTGTTGATTTACATGGAATCGCTTCAGGTTACTTCAGCATTTGCAAAGTAACCATATGCAACAATTTCATACTGTCTAACAGATTTGGCGTGGTAGCTGTTTTTCTCGTATCAGTTCTGGATGTGGCCCCAGTTGTGTAGCTAGCAAAGTTCCCTCTGTTACTGCATGTTTTTCATTAATGGATAGCTGACTCATATTAATTTCTTGCTGAACACTGACATTGACCAGAAAGGGCTGCAGGAATCATTTTATCCATTCCACTTCTGTTAAATTCATCTAATAAGATACTCAGGTCTTCCTGATGCTGCCAGTCATTTCTATCTGGTAACTTTCTGGACACTTTACTCTCTCCACAGAGGAAATGCCATTGCAGTTCATATCTAGAAATATAAGATTTAAATCTAATTTTTTTTTCTGACCTTCCTAAAATTCCAGGTTATGAAAGCAAAGTTTTAAAATGAAGGGCTTTTTTCGTATGGATTAGACTGTTAGCCTGTAGTGATAACCAAACTCAAATTAAAAGTAGTCATTCTCTTCCTAAATCTTAGAATGATGCTTTCTTTTAAGAATGTAAAATCTTATCGTTATCACTGGCTTACTGTGGTCTCATTTTTGCCACTCTATCATTGTTAAACTCTATCATGCTACCTAAGGATTTATCTACTTTTATGTTATACACTAGATGAGGACTGTGTTTTAGGTGTGAAATCTGTCTATTGTTCTCACACACCTACCAAGGAATCCTGAGGACATGACCTGGGTTTCCTTTTGATGACATTACACTTTAAGATGTGTTCCAGGTGTGTGCTATTTCAGCAGCTAATTTTCTTCAGTTATGGGACCAGCCCCAATCCCATAAAGTAAAATCCCTGAAATATTTACAAACCTCATTATTAAACATTTCAATCTAGAGGTCTTTTCCTATGGAGCTGCTTCTTGTTAATTTTAGTATAATCTAAACCCCTGATCCTTCAAGGGATGACAGGATGGATACGTGGACAGTTGTGAACTCTACTTTCAAAAGATCAACTTGAGTCTTGAAGAAAAAAGTTCACTAGCCCTTCTACATTATTATCTCCTTGCTAATTAAGGTAACTTCGGGAAATGATATTCATATAAAATCAGTGGAAGTCATTTTTTTGGCAAAACCCAAATTTGACATTTTTCCATCTCTAAGCTGGGGGTCTTCTTTTCCAATCTCATAAATGTCTGGGAATTAACCAAACAAGTTTTTAATGTGAAGTATAAACTTCAGTTCTAGGCTCTGGGTTTTGAAGTATGTGGCACTGTAGCTTATGAATTCCATTTGAATTTGTAGCATTCAAAGATGGCTGTGAGCTATTTGTACCATTTTTGATCCTGGGATCACTGTGTAGTCATCCAGCTGCTTTGCAGAAGTTACGACCAGCCTGATCTCAGACTTGGTGGGATACACATACCTCCTCCATGACACTGAGAGAAAAGGGGTGAGCTGGAATCATGTGCAGTGATGGTTGAATCATGGTTCTACAACTGCCTCAGTGGACTTGAGGGTAGCTAGCTATGTACGTCAGTATTCTTCTCTTTCTTAAAAGCAAAGACTTTTGATAAGAGCTACATATCTGCTTGCTAATAAGGACATATAATTACATAAGATATATTCCAGATTCTTATGCATAATTGATCTGTCGATATGAACAGCTTTTTGAATTATGATATGAAATTACAGTGTTTAAGGTTAGTAGTTATTAGTAGTATTACAGAATTACAGCAGAAAATATAGGTAGGTTCATCAGATATAGAAACCCATCAATATAGGTTGGCAAAAAAGGCTTAGTTATGATTTCCAGTACCACACTTATTCTTCATTAATTAAAAAATGTGCTGAAAGGGAACTGCATATTGCATATGAATCTTGATAAACTGAAAAAGCTGGAAGGTAAATTAGAAAACTATGGTTATCTATAAAAAGTACATGTTTGAATACATCAAAGTCCAAAAATGCAATGCATAATGTCTGCTAGTTCTGATACTTCTCTTTTCTTGGCCCTACTACTTCGAGTAATATGTCCAAATCAAGGGAGAATTTGATCCTCTGAATTACAGTAAATATTATTCTTTTCTTCCTAGAAGCCAAACAGGATTTTGTGGTAAAGGTATTTAACACAGATTTTTAAATACCTTCATAGGAATTTTCTTCCAAGACCTTTTAAAATTGATAGTGTGTTTCTTCCTCATATTACAAATAAAATGTTCTTTCGTTACTTAAGTTTAAATTATATAAATTACAAAAAATTAAAGACATGAAATAAATCCCTGAATGCTGTTAGATTATTGAAACTGTAAAAATTAAAATAAAAAGAGTTATTACTGATGCTACCTTTTCCTAAGTATTGGGAAAAACATAATGTAAATTCTGTTATTAGTGTTGAGAGCCAAAAATTATTGTCATTTCTTGAACCACTGTGATACCACTGTTTATCCATCCAAATGCTTGTAAAAGATTCAAGACTGACAGAAACTAAGTGTCTTTTATACAAAAAGCAAAGTGCTGCTAATGTGTCCCACATGGCAAATATTTAATCTTTTCCTGACCGGAAAACATCATATTCAGGATTTTGAAATGTTATCATTTACTTTGGTTCTCCTTCATGAGAGCTCTTTGAGTAGTTGAAGTTTCAAGACATGCTGGAAACCAAGCTACCAAAAAGCAACTCAGTTGAGAGTCTCAGAATTGGATATTCCAAGAAAAGTCATATGTACACACAGGTTCCTGTCCCTGTGAATTTGTTCTTGGCCAAATGCTAGAACTAACAGAGATGAAGAATTACTCTATTATCAGTCTTCTAAGACCAAACAAATTAGGAAGTTTTTCAAAAGTTGAATCCATGAGCTTCACATTATACACTGAAGACTATCATTGCATAGAAGATATATCAGCTGCTGGCTCTGGCAAGATTAAATAAATAATAGCTCTGCAAGGCTGAACTCTTTAAATTATAAGCACTTCTGGAAATGACAATTCCTGACATCTCATGAGTGACAAGGAAAATTAAAGATCCAAGTATGAGCTTTGTGAAGGAAACGAAAGTATTTTATTGTGTTGAAAAGTCTGATTTGCACATTATGAGGGACTACCTTTTGCTGAAAAGTTAAAGACCATTTTGGTAATCTCTCTCAGAACAAATCTTAACTTTTACCATCACTATTTATAATGGCTGTAAGAGACCTGTGTTAAGAATTTCTGGTTCACCATTAAAGGACTAAGGCAAAGCTTCAGTGTAAATTTTGTAAGCAGAGTACTATATGCCATCATGAAATGCAACTTTGAATGCTTTAAGACATTCAGTTATGTTATTTATTTTTTCATATTTTCATGGTTCTTAACAGCAGTAACGACATCAGAGTCAAACATTTCCTAGCAGCTATGGCAGAGTGAGAAACTCATATCTTTCACACGGCTGCTAACTGCTGGAAATACCTTTGTCTCTGCCATTACTGTTTCACGTCCTAGTTAATAAGGGACAATAAGTTATTGAGGAATTCGGTTTCCTACTCTTAACACCTGAAGATTTAGAACTGTAACTAGCAGGAGTTTTGAAAAAAAATCCAAGGAATTATGAGAAGACTATGAGCTGTGGATTCCAGACAGCTAAGGGAAGTGCTGAAGTTCATTACAGTCTTGATTCTGATTCTGGAGGTCTGGTGGGACTTACTCATCACTGGAAAAAAAAAATAAAATTAAGTGATGAGTGGAAAAGCATTCCAGTCTTGTGAAGAAACAGAGTAAGTGGACAGGATGACTATACTACATATTCATGAGAGCTGTCTATTGTAAATGAGTAAGGAATCTGTTTCTCTAGAAAAATACAAGACAAAAATGTGAGATCTGTGGGACTATATTCAAGAATTTCTTAAGAACAAGTTTTCCTGGTTTGTTGAAGGTTTACCCTAAATTTTGGACTATAGGAGAATTTATAATATATAAAATA
>NW_009610963.1:0-28791 GCF_000690535.1 Cariama cristata
CTTCCAACCATAATGATTCTATGATATTTTCATCTCATGGTGCATAACATTCTGGGGAGAAACAATACTTACTGCTATACAGTATCACTTAGGTACACCTGAGCAGAGATGAATACTTGTCGTTCAAAACAACTGTCAAAAGGAATTTTTTTTTAAAAGAAGGAATAATTACAGGCAGTTTTGGTGAAGACTGGTACTATGTCCAGTGTCATTCAATACATCTAGCAATGATCTGAAAATAAAGAAAAGGTGAAGGAGAGATACGAGGTTAACAAAGATCAGTGAATGAATAGTGAGGTGTAAATAATTCTGAAGAGCCAGCCAGGTTGTGCAGTTTAGATTGCTCTGAGAAAATGGACCTGGTTCAAAGAATTCACGTTAGTAAAACCCAGCATGGGGTTATGGATGTAGAACCCCATAGCACAGAACAAACATATTCAGTTGCTTGTTATGAATGGGAGAAGCCTCTGGGCTTCATATCTAGCCATCATCTTGATTTCAATATTGCTCAAAGTTTGCTATTATCCTTGAGTATACAATCAAATATCAGTACAAATATAGAAGTAATTTACCTTTGTGACACTGATGAAATCAATAATGAAGCTAATGAGAGTTTTACTGTCTGTACTTCAGAATGAATGGTAGACTTGAACAAGATGGAGAAAGCGGCTTCCTTCTGGAAGTTCTGAGTAGAGAAAATAGTCCTAATACAGAGTTAGATTTAAGCTGTTACATATCTATTTAATTAATATAAATGTATTGTTGTGTATATAATTTGTCTAATATATGAAAAATCACAAGTGATTTTTTCCAGTGTATCCTGACAAGGAAAGCACTCAATATTGAAGAATTTTGAAAGAGGAGCATTTGCCAATGGACAAGGACAGGAAAGAAACCAAAGCAAATCCGTGTTTGGACTTTTTCCATACATGAGAGAGTAATCTTTGGAACATATTGTCAAAAGTAATTGGTTGCTTTTATGGGCTTTGGTGTCTCCACAAGAACTTGCACCTTGAGGAAGATAATCTTGATAAATGTAACTTACTGGACCTAGTGAGGCAATGATAGCTGGGTAAAAGTGCAGTGGTTTGTAATAGGCAGAAAATCAGATCACTTAATCAAATCATATCACCTCAAATGCCCCAAATTTGTGCAGCTCTGAGATCAAATCCTTTTAGCTCAGAAAAAAAAATAAATGTACAAATATCTTTTTATGAATCTCTGCATATCTTTTTCTGATA
Source organism: Cariama cristata (assembly GCF_000690535.1). Lineage (NCBI taxonomy): Eukaryota > Metazoa > Chordata > Aves > Cariamiformes > Cariamidae > Cariama > Cariama cristata. Next base: position 1,242 of record NW_009610963.1, read on the forward strand.
TATTTCCTTTATCATTAATATTTAAATGCTTGAAGTAGCACCACATTGTTGGCACTTGTGTTTTGATAGAGTGGTGGTGGCAAATTTGTAAGACACATGGAAATGAAGGAGGATTTGGTAAGTCTGTTCCACATATTCTTCTGCATAGGAGCTCCTTGACCATTTGGCCCATGAAAAAGCATTCTTAAGGGCTTAGGAAAGCACATCTCTCTTATGCTGAGCATTGCCTTATATTTAAAGGGTCATTTGGTCTCTTTTCACATTACAAGTTTGCCCTTTAGATCCTTTTGCAATTAGACTTAATTACTACACTTAGTGGTGTATCTTTATCTTTTACATATGTTCTCATAATATTCAATTAGTAATTCTATGGACAAGCTATGCAAAGTCAGGCATATGTACCTTTGGAGTGTTGAAAAAATTAAGTAGGCAGAATGAACAATGAAGCTGTCTTTTTTTGGCATCGTGCTTGTTTGGCTCTGTACTTTCATCATTTCTCTTGAAGTGGAATATCCTGGAGCAGTTTCAGGGCAACTTGTGCATGAATATCTATTTCCTTCAGCATATCGTTCTTGCAATGGTTTAGTACTTGGCTTTGTATTCCTTTCAGATTTTACTGTATAATCATAGTTCTTCCCTCCCCCTCTACAGTCGTTCACAAACAACTGAAGCAAACGTGATGGAGTTTCGGCGGACCATCTGTTATGTGTGGTATCACATCCCCAACAAAGACAGTGTGGTCTCATGATAAACAAGTAGACAGATTAAGGACTTTATGTTCCTAAACCTTGGAAAAAACAGCTTTTCCCTTTCTTTTCATTCCAATGATGTTGGCTGGATAACATAATCACTTTTAGCATTTCAGTATTGGTGACAATTATGTCAGAAGTTCTGAGTAAATAAAATAGGCAATGATCAAAAAAACTCAAACTCATGATGTTAGATACTCTAGTTCAAGTCTTAGTGGTTTAGGGATTTTTCTGGGCAAAGAGAATTGTGTTTGAAGTGAAGCAGGAGAGTTCACAGTAAATAACTCTGTTCTGCAACCAGCTTTATGTTTTTACAAACTCTATCGCTTATATGCAAGAGCAGGTGTGCTTTCCAATTACTATCAGAAAAAAATATGTTGTTATCAATGCAAATGATAGTCCAGGGGGGTTTGTATTTTGATCTTTCATTATTGTTAAATAAGGCTTTAGCCCAACAATGTAAATGAATGCTGTTAGATCTTTACTTAGTGGCAAGACAAAAATAAAACATTTACATTTGTCAAAAAGAAAAGTTCATGTACTTTTTGAAATTGCTGTGGCAAGCTTCTAAGTTAATTTTGGAAAGTTGAGTTTACACCACTAACCTCATCTTTCTTCTCAGAATCATTACATTACATACAGGGCAGTTGACCCTAGGCCTGACAGGATGATTGTTCCGGGTAAGGAAATTTTAGGTGGCATTTCCTTAGGTGATAAGGAAATTTTAGGTGATTTGTAGCCAAGCTGGCAATAAGGCTTTAGTCCAGGTGTTCCCCTACTTACCTGGGAAGCAGGCACACAGCAGATCGTACAGCTGAGCTATGGACTGCTTTATCTCACCATGGAGGTAGAAGATAGGTTTGAAATTTAAAGTCATCTTTATATTCTTCATCCTGAGTTTCTCTTTGTGCTTAAGGAACAACTTCATTTTACAGTCTGTAGAGAAACATGACATTCTCCATAAGTCACTACTAGAGCCCAAGGGTGACAAATGGGAAAATCCCCACAGGTTTTCACTCCAAATCTTCCAACTCCCAGTTCTGATTACTCTGCCTCTCCTGAAACACATTTCATGTATCAAGGAAAGGGAAGTGGATACCTGGAACTGGAGAAGATTACTGAATGGCTTCTGTGTTATATAAAACATATGTTTTGATATTATCACATAAAACACAAATTTGTCAGCCAGCCCAGATTAGTAAAGCTTAAAAACTTTCATTAGTTTAATTAAAGATCTCTTGATATTTACGATACCTTCTGTAAAAAGGATAGGTCATACTTAGGAATGTTACTGTGATTTAGGTATTGGAAGAGAAAGCTTTCAAGTGTGACCTGCACAGCGTATTATCTGCTTTCATTTTACCTTCATGTTTGTGACAATGCAGCATTTATTTCCCTCCTTGTAAACGAGTTCTATTTCTGAGGTCTGCTCTACTTGTATTATTCTTAGTATACACTGGCTTCTATTTACTTGCCGTGAATATTTCTCAAAGGTATTTGGAACGTGCTCGTTGCTGAGGCATATGTGTGATTTCATACTTGGAGTATGTGTGAAAATAAAAGTCTTCTATTTCATTTCTTCAACAGGAGTGCAACCCTGCCATGCATTCCCTTTGGTAATAACAACACTTGTAGATAAGCTATTGTTTGAATAAGTTTCTAAACACAATATGAGCCCTCATTTTGCAACTCCAGGTTCTCTTAGCTTTTTTCCTAAACCCTTGGTACTTGGTCACTTTATAGCTTTTGGTGCGATCCTCAGTTGCATTTCTGTCACTTTGCATCTCCATCAGTGCAAAGCAATTCTTAAACTGATCTATCCAACCACCCAAACCGAAGTGACTCATTTTAACTCCTCTGACAAACTGCAAATGTGGAACAGAGATTTTATAGGGTTGAAGCTTCTCTTGGCCTCTCTAAAATCTTCATAGAGCCTTTTATTGGCTCTGCTGAATACTGCTGTAGTCTAATACATTGGCCTGGGACATGACCAGTCCCAGGTTAGTGAGAGTTTGTCACTGAAGTAACATCTTTTTTACTGATACTTGGCATTGCTAAGTAACATACAAGTTAGAGTCTAAATCGTTTAACCATGATAGAAAATCGGTGCCATAAGGCTTGCTGTGTTTCTTTCAAATGCATTTGTAGAACTGATGTGTGTCACCTTAAACACATTTTCTTTTTTTTCTTTTCTTTTTCTTTTTTTTCCTAATATGCTTCTCGTTTCTTCAGGGAATAGGTCAAACCAGCATCTGTAGGAAAGTCTCTTTAGATTTGTCAGAAAGTATTTAGCAATTAGCTTCACTTTCCAGTTGGTTTGTTGTATTCATTGTATTATTTCAGTATAACACCATGAATGTACCATTTTTTGCTCCTTTTCAGGGTCCTCTTTTATTCTTAGAAGGTTCTTTTATTTTCTTCCAAGTCTAGTGAATTACAATATCTCTAAAACTTCTCAACACTTGCAAAATTATGCCTAGAGTTCTACTAAGAGGGCAGAAGAGTTTCTCTTTTGTGTTATTCAATAATAATTCAAAGGAATTTGAAGGAAAAGCTTTGATGGTATCCAACAGAATCATGTACTTGCTGAAATAAAATTTAGAAATTGACTTTAAAATTTTACATATATAGCTCGATCTGTGAAAAAACAGATTTTTTTTTTTTTCTCTCCCCTTTTAATTTTGGGTCTGACCAAATCTTCTATTTTGTAGCATATGTATTCATGGCTAACTTTTACTGGAATTTGTGTGATGGAAACCTGGAGAATTCTTTTCTTATTTAGTCAAAGTTAATTAGGATATGACTGAAGTTGTTTGTTATTGTATGAACAGTACCTATCATAATCTCCAGGCACATGTACATAAATTAATACATAAAAATGACCTTGTTGTCAAATAAAGAGAATTTACCAATCTTCTCTTTGCTTCTGCAGCCAGCCCCTCGGGCGAAAGCCTGAATAAATAGATAAGCCCTGCAGCATGCCCTGAAGGCTGGGAAACTTGGACTCTGCCTGACTGTTGGGGTTGGGGAATTTGAGAGAACCTTGCTATTGGGCAGTAAAACATATGCATTTAGGGTTGTTGGTGAGGGTAGATCAGCTGACCTCAGCTTCAGGAATAGGACAGAGTCTGATTTAATGTTTCAAGGATCTGTAACTCCAAGCCACACCTTGGAAATTGATGATTTACACTGTTACAATGGGCTGTTGTGATAGGCTTTTGTGGTTTTGTTTTTGTTTGGTTTGGTTGTGGTTTTTTTTTTTTTTCCTTTGGCTGCTAAAGGCATGGCTGTCAGAGTACACAGTATTTTTCAAACTTTCCCCCCCTGGAATAGCAATTTAGCATTTTGAGAATAAGTAATCAGACCCAAATATAGGGAGGTGATGACTACTTACTTTGCAAAATTTACATATTTTTAAAATTCAAGCCTATATGCAGCATTTATGATTCAGTATTAGTATAAAAAGGAAACAAAGCAAAACCCTTATTGTTATTTCCCCAGGCAGGATAGAGTATAGTGCTAAAGTAACAAAAGTAAAAGGACCTCTTTATTTGTGTTGCTTTTTCAATTATTAACATGCAAGTTTTTTTTTTATTGTGGCTTGATATCTTCTTGAGGAAAAAAAAGTAGAGCTCAACTCTTGCAAATAATCATAATGGCAGAAAAATAACTTTTCTATGCTTACCATAAGCTGTCTATATTCTAGATTTTCAGTTTTAATTAGATTTTTTTTTTAACATGGTTGGTTAGATATATAGCAGAAGGGAAGGAAGGAATGTGATATTGAAGACCCTTGCTCCTCTGACTAAAAATTCAAGTAAAATTTTTATTTGAAAGAGAAATAGTATGACAATATTATGGAACTTATGCTGAATAAGAAAACGAAAATTTACTAATCACTTGTTAGATAAATGTGCTTTTAATGAACTGAGGGGACAGCACTAAAGTAAAGTGGAAAGAAAGCAAGAAAACTCAGTGAAAACTAATCCTTGATTATTGGGAACATGACCTCCTGGGTATGTCTGTAAAGTGGTAAACTGTCTCTTGTGCTTTTGAGGCTAATGGCAAGTCTTCTGTTGATAGCCAGGGAAAGCTTATTGACTGAACATAATTTCATTAATTTATTCCAGTTATTCTAGAGGTTAATACAATTTAGTATCCTTCAGATATGTATACAAATGCTTATTGCAATGCAATCTGGTGACAGAAAAAATAGGAATAAATAGAATAATGAGATCTTCATACAGAAAATTTAAATCAAAAAGTGCTTTGCGTTCACCTAGACAAAGTGATAGGAGTCTTACTGATTTCACTTGTCTGGGAATAAGTTCTATGTGGAGGGGTTTTGTGCCTTTTTAGCTACTTTTTATGCATAGTATCTTAAAGGAAATAGGACTATATTTGAGTATTCATGCCAAATATTTGGTACATATGTATAAAAAGAGTGGAGACTTTCAAGGATTTCTATAAGTGCTCTTCACAGTGGAATGTATAGTATTTGGATTAAAAGTTTGAAACAAAATAATAATTTTTTTCCAGTTAATTAGTTTTTTGGGAAAAAAAAAACAACCAACAACTATTTAGTAAGCCAAATTTCCCTTTTGCACATAGCAGATAAAATAGTACTTTTTGATTATCAGAACCTGACTGCAGTAGGACAAGTACTGATGGGCTTTGAAAGAACAGAGCTCCTACAAGGCATTCAAAAAGACCATTTCTTCCCAAGCCTTAAGATGAAAACAAGAGGTGAATATCAAGAGGTAGAAAACATATCTTGAAGCTCAACCTCATTTTTAAGATTAGAGAATGAGTAAATCATTGGTAGTAGAAAGAGATAAGCCTTTAGTGCTTCAAAAGCAAGCAATACACTTTTTTCAATTGGTGTAGAATCTAATGTGAAGTGACATGTAGTGCTTACTTGGCACATAGAAATAGCAAAACACTATCTTGGTATTTTTGAGCAAGTTGAAAGCTGGAAAGCAATTTATCCCATTTCCCAAGGAAGTAAATAGTTTGATTTGGAAGTGACTTCTGCATAGGTCAATATGTAACTATCATTCTGAAAAATAACAGGCTTCAGTTGCTTTTTTGAAAACTTACAGTCTATTTCCAAGGATGATGCTAGAAGATTTGTAATAGGGGGTTGAATCCCATTATAAAACTGAGGCAAAAACCTGGAGATAGAAGAAATAGGGAAATAAATTATTTTTTTCGTGTGAGCCTTGAAATTTTGAAGTACTGTTGTGTGCTGTAAAAAAAAAGAAATGAATTTGAAACTTTAGCAAAGAGAATCCAACTTAAAAGCCATGGATATTAGAAGACATCAATGAACCTAGTGCAGAAATCAAAATAGGACAAGGAGCAAGAAAAATGCCCCCAAAATGTGTTATACCACCACTTAATAAACTAAGCAGATGAGGAAATAATATGCCATTATTTATAGGTAGCTTTAAATTATGGTGAATCCTTAGCATGTATGCCAGCTGGAGATCTAGTTATTTATAGTGTGCAACGTTTTCAATTGAAAACTTTGACTCAACCTGGTTTGGGGAAATTCTGGGTCAGTTCTTTCTCTGAATGGCTAAAATTAATAGTTCTATAATGATCTATTAAGCATTTGCTTCTAAAAACATATCTTGAAACAACAGCTAGTTCTGACTTATACATAAGCAGATCTTTTCTATTGATTGGTGACATCTTAGTTTTATTTGGGATCCTGTATTATTGCTATTCTTTCACATTAAAAGAGACCATGGTTCACTTATGTTTACGCATCCCATCCTTACACTGACTTTAGCTTTTGTGTATATGACACGTTAGTCAACTTCTTGGACATCTTTTAAAGATAAATCTGACTTGGCAAAGCAAGATAATTAACTTAAAAAGTTCTTTCCCCAAACTTGGCCTAATTCTTCTTCCAATGAAGTAACTTTCCTTTTTACTTATGAGATGATTTTTTTGCAAAGAAATATTTTCACTATGTCAATACTGCTTTCTCTTTTCCTTTCAGAAAGTCTTTTCTGCAGTTCTATTTTGAAATAGGCAACGGTTTATAGTTTAAATTTTTTTTAAAAATCTCATGTTTTCCAAGAAAATTTATTTTCCTTCAGTGCAGTACAGCAGTGCAGAAGAATGTGTTGTCCTAGTGGTCAAAACTTGGATGGAAGTCCCTGAGAAACATCAGAAATTTTTTTTTCTATGTTTAGATAGTTCTAACCACTGGATTTACTTTAAATGATTTGCAGACTTCCTTCATTGAAGTAACTCAGTTTAGAAAAAAAGCTACTTGCTTCTCATTAATTCTGTTTTAATTTATTAAAAATAATATACAATTGGAAAGCTACCAGCCTTTTTATTGAAGCACAATTAGCAGGACCAATCAAGACAATTAAAGAAAAAACATTGCAGCAATCACTACTATAAATCCATGGGCTTGACACTTTCCCTTTCTATTTACAATAATGTAATTTCTAATCATATTGCATATAAATCTAACTTTAGAAGGTTATTTAAGATGGAAGAAAATTTGTATTAAACCATCATTTTTTTGTTCATTTAAACATGGCACATTGAGCGGAAATATTTAAAAAAAAAAATTTACCTTTCGAATTTCAGCCATGAGCCCATGTTTCATGTGTTCACCCGGGGCACTTCTCACCCAAATGCTGAAAGCTGCTTGTCTAGGTGGCAAAAATCCAAAATTCCTGGGATAAGGCTTCTGTTTGAAAGATCTTCAAATATTTAAGTCTGTTAATTTTTATTAGGAGAAAGTTGGTAACATCAGGAATCTGTGCATTTTTCTTTTTCTCTGGAAAATAAAATACATATATGCCTCTTTGGAAACTCTGGAGGTTTTCTCATATTATGTGACTGACTCTTGCTGCAAAGCGTCCTGGTTGGCTTCTGAGTGAATGAACTGTTGTGAATACTTGCACGGGAATCAACTATATTACTATTGGATTCAAAAGGGGGCTCTGATTAAGCAGTACAGAGATAGTCATGATATGCTAATTATTTTAAGGGTTGGCCATATGACTTTTTTGTGGAAGTTGAATTTGGATATCCCAAATGAGTGAAATATGCTAAAAATACCAAAAAAAGTCATGTCATGGATTGTTGTGCCTCCTGTGTTCCCTACTTGGTTTCCTTGTGATCCACAATTCAATATTGTCTCTCATACATCTGGAGCTTTTTTCAATCCTGTTGGTTTTTGTTAGAACAAAAGAAACTTACTTGAGATGAATTAATTTTGTTGCTGTCTTTAAAGTGTCTTTTAGTCTTTCTGCTGAAAGTATCTACAGTGTCTTTCATTGAAACACAAATTGTGCATGCCAATATGATACATAGTTATATTTGTGATATTTCTAAATTCATAAATCAGCAGAGTAGACTTAAAATGCTATTTATAGTACCAGGGAATTTTTCATTTATGTTAAATACTTCCATTTCAAAACATATATGGATTTTTTAATGACCTTGGAATCTATTCCAAGCTTCTATACTGTATTTCTTACCTTCCAAGTATAAAAGTTTTCTATTGTCCTCAAACATGGATGGCAAGATTCAGTATCATGTTATGAAAAATGATAGTGGTACATTGTTTCATATATTGATGCTTTTCGTACTGAACTGTCAAAAAGAAGAATAATCCTGAATACATGTCTTCAGGTTCAGTTTCAGAATATAACCCTTTTTAGAACACATTCTGATTTGCTTTCATAAGTAGCATTGCATATGGTGAGTATATACAGCCCCTCCAACACACCGATATTTTGAAATATATTCAATATTTATTCTAATATTCTGAACTCAATATTCAGTAGTCCAAAACATAAAATGCTAGCATGGGGTTTTACCTTGCTGTCTATTTTGAAAACTTCTGTTGATTCTATTTTCTCATTATCCTACAGAGGATTGTTTTAAAATAAAAATATTTCCTTGAAAGTCTACTTTCTGTTTTCATGAGCTAAAACTTTCTGCTTCATACTATTCCTCAAATATACAGGTTTCATGATACTTTAGTTACAATATTTCAGCAGAATATTGACATGCCCAAAGATGTTTGGGTTTTTCGTGGAAGCTAGTGGTCATCTTCCGCAGGTCATTCTTTACCTTGGAGGAACTTGATTCTGAGGAAATGTGGAGGCTGTGGGCTTGCATCACTGTTACTATCCCCCATGGATGATTTCTGTAAGTGTAGGTTATAAATACCAGGTGCTGAGCAACTTTCTACTGGAAACCCAGAGGCAGGTAATGTGCAATCCTCTGAAGATGAAATCCCTCACCCTGGTGAGACAGGCGCAACACTTTAATAGTACAAGATCAGGCTAGGCAAAACACTTCAGAGTAACACTTCATGTATGGAGTTGTTCTGCCTTGAAAGAAGGATGGGTGAGCTTCTAATTAGTCTTTTCCATTAGCCTTTGATTCTGTTGACTCTCATAAGTTTGTGGAATGGAGCATTTTATTAAACACATTTTCTTCAATTATGCATCTCTTCCCCTGTGCTTTTGTGTTGTATGACGTGTTGATTCTGTCAATTGATCATTTTGCTGACTATTGCCTGGTCCCAGGTTGTATGTGTCTCTAACAATGATAAAAATGTATGTAAATGAAGTGAGACGTGCAATTCACTTTGTGCTTGCTGTTACTGAAGTACCATACCAATTTATTCTCAGAATGGTATACAGTAATGGATCAGATGGGCTTTTCCAAATTTTGTAGAATATTTTACAAACAGAATTCAAAAGTGGCTCTGAGAAGGAGAAAATGCAGTGTCATCTTACCACTATTCCTTCCCCCCTGCCCCCCCCCCCCCAAAAAAAAAAAACAAAACAAAACACCAAAAACCAAAACAAAAAACCCCACAAAACACAACAGCCCAACAAAACAAGTCCAACCAAATAACAAAAAAAAACCACCAAAGCCCCAAAACCACCACACTCCAAGAACCCTCACCCCAGCTATGTGGGAAGGCATCTTTTAAGGTTTTGGTGTCTCTAAATTTAAATGATGTTAAACAGCCTGGAAGGCAAGAGAATAAAGAAGCAGTTCAACTGCACTGAGACAATATGTCCATGAGTAAGTAATTTAGTTTATAGTGTGGAAGAAAAAAAGTGACTGAACAGTAATTAGTTTACTGTATTGTTTGTAATAATATGATATGATTAACAGGCCATAAACGGGAGAAGATGAGTGAGGGATTTTGCATTTAGTACTATGGGTTGCCTCAGCCTTGATATAAACATGAGAGGATTATCTCTTTATTAATATGCCTGTTGGCAAAAGATGAAATATTCTTGGTGTTGCTCTATATAACATCCAGTTTTCAAATAAGGAAATGAAATACTCTTTTTCCAAGGGTCAAAGTTAACAAAGGAAGAACAGAAATCAACATTCTTGGGCAATGGCACTTGAATCTATGACAAGGGAGAAATACTGTAGATGTGGGGGTTTTTTTTAGGTAGTGGCCAGGCTACTGCTCAGCCTAGGAGAAAGGTGACAATATTTTCATATTTTAGGGAGAGTTAAGTGCTGTGGTAAGTTGCGCTAGGTAAGTAGGTAGAAAACCTTGCTGACAATTAGTCAATGCCCTTTCCACATAGAACATACATATGTGTTTTAAAATTGTAAGTTTTTTCAAAGAGGTTTAAAATTGGAATTTAAAACTGAAAACTCAGACTTTGGAGCTCGTAATATTTGACTGTTTGTATTTCCTATTTTTCAGTAACAAACATGAGAGTAAGAAAAACTCAGTTTGTGTAACTTGTGTATAGTTGAAATTTTCTACATAAATTTGCTTACAGTCTAAAAGCTGTTTTTTACTGTAAGTTTGTAAAATAAAAAAAATTAACCTTCAACTACAATAATACTGCATTTTTTCATCACATAGCTGAATGTTACTGAATAGCAAGGAAACTGGTAACCTAAAACAGGGAGGAAGCAGCTTTGTAAGCTTCTTAGCTGAAGAACCAACGGAGATGAGAATCACTAAATCATTTAGCCTCGAAGGGACCTTGGAGATTTCTAGGCCAACTTCCTGCTCAAAGTAGGTCAGCTATGAGGATCATCAGTGCTTTGTCCAGTTGGGTTTTGAAAGCCTCCAAGGATGGAGGTTGTACAACCTCTCTGGGCCTCTGCTTAATTATTTTTATACTGACTCTTTTCCCCTTGTACCAAGTCAGAATCATTTGTTTCAATTTATGTCTACTGTCTGTCATTTTCCGGTTGTGTACCACAATGAAGAACTTGGCTTTATCTTCTTGATAGCACACTAGTACTGTGGATAGTACTGGAAGGCTACTATTAGGTCCCTTCCAAAGCCGTCTACTTTTTTCCAAGCCAAAGAAGCCTAGTTGCCTCAATACCTTTTCAAAGGATGTGTGCATCTGTGCACTGACTATTTTTGTGGCCCTCTGAACTTGGTCTGAATTTAATGATATCATTCCTGTACTGGAGGGTCCAGAACTGGATGCAGTAAGTGCAGACAATCTGACAAGATAAGACTAAAGAATAATAATGTCTTCCCTTGGACAATTGGCTATGCATTTGTTGATACAGGCCAGGATGTAGTCAGCCTTCGCTGTTGCCAGGACACACTGTAGAAGTGTGTTTTGTGATGTCGACCAAGCCCCTCAAATCCTTTTCTTTTTTGTAGAACTGTTCTCCAGCCAGTTTGTCCCCAGCCTGTACTATTGTTGGGGTTAGTCCTCTCAAGGGAAGGACTTGGCATTTGTCCTTCTTGAATTTCATGAGGTTGGTCCATTCTTCCAGCTTGTTTATGTCCCCCTGAATTTACTCTATTTCTGCATGGCCAAGATCAGCATTTGCAAAGATTCTCTGTCTCAACTTACTCGTATGTGTGTAAGTGAAAGAGAAGTAATTGCGTCTGCCTGCCTGTGGTCACCTGGTAAACCACCAAGAGTGGGTGAAGCAGTAAGAACCACCATTGGTCAATAGGTGTTAGTAGCAGGTTTGTAGCACTTCTCTGCATCAAATACTTCCTAACTTCTTGCTTGGGGGGGTGGGGGATGTTCATGGTAGAGTGGATGATAACAGTAACATCCTTTCCTGACGACTTTCTATCTGCAGAAGATGGTGGCTTGTGACGAACAGCTGTTATTTGCATTCACATTAGATACATTCCTTCTCCAGAAGGGGGGTTGTCTCTGAATGTTTGTATGAGATGTCCATGCTTGTCCACAACTTTTCTCTTCCCAAAAAAGAAAAAAGTCTGTTAACCATGAGTTTCAAATTGGTTGAAAAGTGTAACAAATCTCCCAGATATAGCAAGCATGCTGAATAACCCTGAATACTGAGGGGAAATGTCTCTTTAGGGGATGACAATACCACATTTTGAGGACAGGAGAGAGTAATGGATATCTTGAGAGTGTATGAATTAGTAGTCTTGCATAAGGTAAGATAACGTGCCACTTATTTATAGTTCTAACAATAATTCAATAGTTATGTCTCTCCTATGCATTTAAACTGTGAGATAAGTAAGAGTTCTTCTACACCAGATGGTCTAAACTACTTGACACACCACATTAGAGGAAAAAGTCAATCCATGTACTTGCTTTTAACCTCTGATACAGAAGGTGTTGTCCTTTGGAATGTATCACTAAGCACAGCTTCTATAATGCCATTGTAATGGTGAGTCAGCTCACTGTGCAGGTTTTGTTTATTCTCCTCGTTCTCTTTTGTGATTTCTAAACTGGAGGTTACTTCTGTAAGATCTTTTTAGAGCTTTGACAGCAACTTGTAGATGATTGCTGTCAGAGGTACTGTAGAGTTCAGTAAGTTTGATTGTGTTTCTGAAATCTCCACGACTATTATATGGAATAAGACTAGTGTGGTACACATGCAACATGTAGAACAGCTCATTTACTGAAACAGTGAACTGCACTGTAATGCATATTGAAGAAGATTTTTTTTATAAAAAAAAAAATTCCTCTTTTAGGAACTGGTTGTAAGGTGTTTTAAAGAGTCAAAGATAGTTTTATCTGTTTCCTGGATGAAAGTATTATGACATTGCACAGAAAAGTGGTTAACCATTTAAAAATTTGCATCGTGGATTAATGCCTTTAATGTGTAAGGTGTGAACATTCAGAATCTTATATCTTTTGACTCTCCTACATTATGTCACTAAAACTTATTTTTCTCTGATAGTCATATTTTCCTTCAAAACTGAAGAACAGTCTTTTACTGGGCTGTCAAAGCAGCATCATTTTTTGTAGTGTTGAGAGTGACATCATGTTTCTGTCTTTTTTTTATATGGAAAGAAGCCACTTTGCAGTGATGTGTAAAGGACTTGAAAGATCTTTGGGCTTGGATGTGTTTAGTACTGTTGATATTCTTGAACTAACTGAGGGTGGGGTTGAAGAATGCCAATAGCCCCAGTTTAGAGAATATCTTACCTTCAATTAACAGCTGAGATCCCTTAGTGGTTTCTTACTAGCATCATTATATGAAAATAAAGTTTGCAAAGTCTTGAGACAGAGATGCAATATTTCCATCTCCAAAAGTTGGAGGTAACTGAAGAGAACCAGGGTTAGGTAGGTACTCAGTTTTCTCAAATCCCCTTTAAAGGTTAAGCTTTTCTCTTTAACTGGTAGTCTAGATCCACAAAGGGAGGTGCTCTTCAAGGTGTGTGGTTGCAGGGTGGGGTGTAGGGTGTTGTTGGCACAACTGCGCCAAATCTGCACTGTCTGATCTATTGCTCAGCTTCAGTCTCAGTCTGGCTTTTAGCTTAAGACACACGTTATGCTTGGAGTCTTTTATGAACTGATCCAGTCTCTTCCACTCAACTGACTGAATTTATTTCACTGTCAACCTAGACAACTACTCTGTGTTTCAGGAGGAGCTGAGGCATCTGCTTCTTGTGAAGGTGTTGCAGATTCCAGTAGGGAATGAGTGTCTCGGTTCCAGTTCCATAGTAGTTTAGAGTGTAAAGGAGAATATCATAACTGGTTAGCATCTGAGATGAAACTTTGCTTGAGCAGGTAATTTTAAATAGATTTTGCAGAGATACAAGAGCTAACTCACTTCTGGAGTTAAATACATGAAGTGGGATGGACAGAATCTGCTGGATTAGGTGGGGAAAAGTATTAAGATCTGTTGTATGTGTGCCAGTGAAGGTGGGGATTTTTTTTATTTGGCTACTCAGATGTTTATGCTCCATGTAATTGTAGGTTGTTGCCTTCGTATGCTAGATAACCTTGAGGAAGGAAAAAAAGCAGTACAAAAGTCAAAGTGGGTAGACCCCTTCCAGAGAGGGAGGGTGGTCTGTAGGGAGAAATGAATTGGGTGTTAGGCTGAAGGAAGAAGTTGCTGTGCTGTTTTAGGCTGAAATCCCATTGTAAAGAAAGATGTGAATTATTACACTGCCTTGGGGTGTATAGCTCCACTCTTCTGTGTGAACACACAGCATTAATGATGCAGCTCTGTGCTTAGCACAATGCATCGTGTCCATCAGCTTTTGCTGCCGACCTGCAGCCCTCGCAGATGCTGAGGGGAAGTGCTCAGGAACCTCCACTGACTGTTCTCCCTTGTTTCACGTATGTGCTCCGAGTCTGCTCAGTCCCATCTGCTGTCTCTAGTGACAAAACGTGTTTGTTACTTGTTATACCTATTGACTTGGTTTACCTGCAGTACGAGACTATGGCCGAACTTCAGGCTTTTTTCTTATGCATCTTTAATATCCTTGTTTATTTGTGCACCTCTTACTTAGTGACAGCAAATCTATTAAAATCCAAAGGAAGTAATGAGAGCACTTGTGTTTTAGGGTAAAGGCAGGTGGCCATGCGCAATTAGCTCAATGCAATAGTTGTCTTGTAAAACTCCTAGTAATGATGAGTCCAATTTGAAGGACTCACTTGCTACCAGATGTCTTCTGAGACAGAATCATGAGAAAATATAGGTCTTTCTGTGCTTGTTTAATGTTTATTGAACCTACCTTCATCACCTCTCTTTCTCAAAAGAAGTTGCTGTTTTTAACTGCAAGGTTTTTGCCGTGTCAAATCCAAGTTGATGGAATATTGAGTTGCAACAGGAATGCTATTATAAGTACCTGAGCAGAAGTATTTTCATCACTGCTTCATGTTTGAATGAACTGTTCCATATTTCTGTTTCTTCTAACTGAACCAACATTTTTAAATTCTGGCTGGTTATCTTTTCTGGAAGTGTTTCCTCATTCATCAGGACTATGTCAAGGGCCGCCACTTGCATGTGTCAAGTGACTAGTTTGCATTTGTTATATGATATATAACATGACTCTTCTAGGTAACATCACTTTAGGAATTTGGTGTTGATTTTTGATTTTTTTCTTTGTGACACTGCATAATTGAGAATAGAAACCAAAAAAAAAAAACACTTTATATAAATTCTGTTAAATGTCTGATAAGAGTCTATCCAAGTAAATTTATATGACATTTTAAAACTAATTTTACTATTTCTTTCTAATGAAATAGTGTTGAAAAATGTCTGCAAAATCAAATATAAACAGCTTACCAGTCCTGTCTGTCTACTTCAAGCTGTCCCTTGCATTTGAAATGATACACCTTGTTATAGCTGCAATTAAATTTTAGTGCAAACTGTTAAAGGTAAAGGCTCATTGTCATTGCTTGTTATTTACAATACCAGACCCCTTCTTTTTTTTTTTATAGCTACAGTATGCCTCATCTACTCTTCCCACTTGTGATGGATTTGTACAGACATTTAAAATAACTTATGCTCTTGATTATGAGAACTGACCACTTTGAGTTTTTTTTGTTATACATAATAAACTTTGAAATGAATTGCCAATGTAGTTACAGTTCTGGAGACGAGTATTTAGTAATTGTCAGGTTGTGATGATATAAGACAATCTCTTACCTGGTCAAGTAGGAATGCAAGATAGCTTTGGTTATGTATTTTAAAGATTTGTACTGCTAACAGTATGTTTTCAGGATAAAGCGTTTTAATGTAGTATATTGGGGACAAATGTATTTCCATTTTGTAAGCCTTCCAAAATCCCTGGGTGAAATGGTAATCATCAAAACCCTAGTCAATGGAGAACAATACAGGCAACAGTTGTATCTGTACTGCAGAAGCACGAGGTATGTCTCTTCCTGTGCACCTCAGAACCAAATGTAAACGCACTGTTTCTCCACTCATTCCTTTGCTTTTCTGTGCAAGTAAAGCTGGACATGCTAGCTAGGGTTTAGGGGCAGCAGGTTCTCCACCCTGGATGCTGAGGAAGCAGGGACTGCAGAGATACCTGCCTTGAAACTTAGATACAGGTTAGACTGTAAGAATGTTTTTGTATCTGGTCTTGATGGGTCCCGTCTTTGATCAAAGTAAAGCAAGAAAGGACAGCTAGCTAACTCACTTATTAGGAAATGTCTGGGGACAAAAAAGGGCACTTGCCTGTATTTCATACCTTACTTCAATGACATGTGAAAGCACATTTTACTTCAGCTTTCAATGGCTGCTCTGGTCCAAATACAGCAGTCTTGAGGTTGTTTTAGTTTGATCTAAAATCAGAGTATTTCTTCTGACTGTCTCACAAATGTTGGCAAATATAAAACTGTAGCCTGAATTAAAATTCTTGTCGGTAGTGAACGATGGGAAAGGAACAGGGAAAGGAGATGGCTGTCCTTACCCTACTCTTTCAACTTCAGTATGTATCATGAAAGTGAAATACATTGGGTTATTGTCTGTGTAAATGCTGTAAGGAAATGCAAGGAAGATATATTCTCCCAAGTATTTATATCTTAATATTAAGAGAAAAGGAAATATAATACTATGTGGGAAATAGTATAGAATAGGTGGTGTATGACTGTGTAAGTGTAAACTGTCCTTTTCCTTTCTCTGTCCTTTTCCTTGTCTGTTTTGATACAGGTATCGGTAGCCCTTTAGGCTCCCAGCCTGTGGTGTTGCTTAGGTTTTAGTACTTACTAGCGATAACACCATATTTTTGTGGCAATTCCTTTGCCATTATCTTTACAGTGGGATCAGCAGATCATACTGTCTCTCTCACTTGTACGTATTTGCTGTTTTGGTCCAGAAGATACTATCCTGGAGCATTTGGCTTTTTGATGGGCAAAGAATTTTGGAGAGTGATCAGAATGGGGACATCTTCTCTTTAATTTTCTTTGTCTCAAATCCTATAGCGCAAAAAAAAAAAAGATATTTGCTCTGTGATAGTCTGCACTTTCAGTAACAAAGTTAGCACCTCTCTAATTTGAAGCAGGTACTGGTTCCTGGCATTGGATTGTGCATAGTTCTTTGGATGCAATTTGAAGAACCATGTAGCTTTTTTTTGATGTTGCTTTGTCAGTAAGCAGGTGACTTCAGTGACAGCTTGCTTTGTGGATATGAAATCAGACCCAAAGGAATGTGGGGAAGCCACAAGACAAGATTTCTTGTCATTTGTCAAGACTTGTCAAAGTAAAATTAGCAAGTGGAGAAAAATATGAAATGATACATATTTAGCCAAAAGAATGAAATACAAAAAAATATAGAAATACATATTGATATATATAGATGCAGTAATATAGATGTGTCTATTTCTGCAAAATGCTGGAAGAGGTGAACTGAAGCTTGCAACTGGTTCATAAAAACCATCTGATTAAATGGAAGTCTTTGAAGGCTGACTTTTTTTCGATTAGGATTTTTCAAAATTGGCTAGCACCAACTTATCTTTGCCCTTGATGACATCTACGTGTTGACTTCATGGATTCAGAATGAAGCAAAAGGTGTTTGTTTAAACTTACAAATATGGATGATAAAGTCTTCAATTATGCCAATATTAAAGTGGGAGGTGCTCCGCAGGCTTCTGTCTGGGCAAACACACTTGATGTAAAATCAGGAGAGAATAAGACATGTTGTCCAGGTTATTACTGCTATTTTCTTTTTAATATTTGGGAGGGGTGATATTAATGTGAATCTAAATTAGGAAGAATGTTAAAGAAGGAAGTGAAACTATGATACAAAAAAGGATATTACCAGGAACTGGCATGTGCTTGAGCTGAATACAAGAAAATATCTTAAGCCTGGACCATTAAAAAGATAGGGAAGCAGAATGAAAGTTTTACATCCTTGCAGATTTTTAAATAAAAATAAATTTTCATAGAATGACTTAATATGCCTGGACAAAAAATTTGAAGTTTAGCATATAACTCTAGCCCAGACAGTGTGACGCTTTTGGCTCTCCTCTTGAGCTGCTGTCATGCATGTAAAGAATTGAGTGAACACTGCCAACTATTGGTAGATAAATTGAAAGTATTACTCCTACAACACGTGTATTAACGTGCCATATGCTGAGAGCTAACATATTTAAGCTTATAAAATTGCCATAGAGGATGAGATAAAATATAGTAAGATGTTTTGCCAACTGCATTATTACTTAAGCTACACAAATCTTAGATATAAATATTTTATTCAGTGTTATTCCACATGATGCGATTAAAAATAACAAGAGAAAGAAAATATTTCTATACACAGGAAACTTCTAGATAAGACTGGTTGCATAGGACACCTGGACTGCAGTTCGGAAATTACAATGTGCTTTAAATGGAATAACTGTGGGAACAGATGCTAGTGCATTAAGCTCTCAGCCTTACATACAGCTGAAGTTTACTTTCAGGCTTGGGAAGTTTATTTTCAGGCTTGTAGGGAATCTCAATGGGATGTGTGACAACTGGTCACCTTGTGGGAAGCAGGACAAATTTATACTCTACTTCTATTAATTCCAGGTGATTTTTGTTTTTCTTTTTTTATTTGAATTTGAAATGGAAGTTGATTTAATGATCATAGAGGATACCAGGCTGACAGCTCTGAAAACTGAACCCTTTTGTTTATCAAGAGTTTTAATGTTCCTCATCTGCAAACTGCAAAAGATCCCATCTGTGGAAAGCAAGTTTTCTCCATAGCTTTTTTCCTTCCGTGGGATTTCTGGTTATGACTAACCAGGAACGCACCTTGGATATGTCTTTCTACTCTCTGTTGCTTATTGGGATAAAAAAGAGTGAATCTAAAAGCTAATCTCATGGATGTTCCCATGCATGTATATGGTATTTACTTGAGTTGTTTTAGGTTTGGACCATTGTTTTCAGACACAGCGGAAGTTCAACTTTTGTATACTGTTCTTTGAGTTGTTCTAGATTAGTCTGATGGAGTTCACTGTGATTTAGGAGTGAGTTATGTAGCTTTGCTGGTAGCTTAAGAAATCGTACTTTTTCCTCAAATAGCCAGGACAAAAAAAACGGTCACTGACTTCCACACTGAATGAAAACGTTTGATAAGATATCTAAATGTTTTGCTTACCATAAAGTATTTAGAAACAAGAAACTATGGGAATACTTAATATGGGAATGAACCAATATCAAATATCCCGAGTTACCAGCATATGAAGATAAATAAGGCAATCAGTGGAGCAAACTTTTAATTGAAGCTGAACTGCTGGTAAATTAAATTTTCCTAAAAGAATTCATAGTAATCTGCAGTGGTAAATCCTATCACACCCTGAGCAGAATGCTTTGCTCTAAAATCCTGTCATAGGTAGGCAGAGAGATTGCAAGGAAGTTGCCAGAAGAGCTGTGTGTCAGGATTTTGACCCATATCTTTGACTCTCCTAAGGAGACTATGGATTACTTCAAGCAGGTGGCCCTGGCCTCTGCGTTCCCTACTTAATCTCTTAAAACATTTTACATTTGCTTCTGTATGAATGGATGACTGCATCTGCATGCAGCGGGGTGATCCTAACCCAGATCCCATCTCCCCCAGGGAGAATTGTTTAGTCAAAACAGTGTCTTGAATTACTGTTTGACACTGGAAATTTAAACAAAGGTGAAACTTAAATTTTGTGTGTTTCCAGAATGAGGTATTTGAGAGAATGGTCTTGCCAAAATTTTGCTTGTAGTTAAAGCAATCTCGTCTTTCTTTCAGAATGTGCTCAGTGTGAATTTGTACTACAGCAATTAATAGAACCTGTACCCTCTTCGTGTTGCCAACATGGAGCTGTATGTTTGTGTTCTCATCTGTCTTGTTACCTCCAGTGTTGTCCAACCTTATAGCGATTAATAGCAAATAAGGGAGAGATTTCAACTACATGTACACTTGTAGCCTAGTGTTTTCTTTAAGTTGGTATACTGCCCTCAGGAAAAAGAACATGAAATAACAGGGAAAGTCTCAAGCAAAAGAAATATCTTTCACTGAAGGAAAAAACCCAACAACAAACCACAAAAGCAAGAGACCAGGTCTGAAAATAAAACTGCCAAAATTTCATTTGAAAAACTAAAATCTGTGTACACTTGTAAGATCTTTGTAGTTTACAACATCTTTATAATTACAAATATAAAGTACCATTGGAATAAGGCAGAAGAAATTGAGGCAGTGTTCAGGAACACTGATGTAAAGTAAAAACAGTCACAATTTTTAACCCCCATCCCCTGTCCCCGCCCAGTGAAATGGTGTGCATTGCTTCAAAGTGTTGCTGTACCAATTAATGTATTTTGTAAAACATTCTGACAACTCTGAAAATCTAGAAGTCCGAAGGTTTATACATATTTCATATTAAAACATTTTGCAGATGTTACTGACAAAATTAAATATTCTCTCCCATTTCTGAAATGTGTTTGTAGACACTTTAATTAGATCATATTTTTCCCTGAGTATTTCATTTCCTTTAAGGCTTCTGTTCTATGTAGTTAGATATATTCTGCAGGCCATTAAAATATCTAGCAGTCAAGATAGATTATGAGCTTCTATTCTTAGAAGGACTAGACTA
Source organism: Cariama cristata (assembly GCF_000690535.1). NCBI lineage: Eukaryota > Metazoa > Chordata > Aves > Cariamiformes > Cariamidae > Cariama > Cariama cristata. The sequence goes on from NW_009610963.1 coordinate 21,759, forward strand.
AATGTACTCTTCGCTATCTTCTCTTAACCGGAATGATGGCAAGTACCCTTTTTTCCTGTGTGTTTTTTTTTTTCCTCTCCCCGCCTCCCCCAATCATATATATTTAATCAAATAGATAAATAACAAGTGTATTTATAGTTAATATGTTAATAAAAGCTTCATCTCCTATAGACATGCAACCAATCCTTTTTATAGTGAGCTCTGGCAGACTTTCAGCTTTTATTTCCCACTTTCTTTGAATAAAAACACTTAATTCATTTCAGAACAAATACAGAAGAGTTAACCTGCTGTGATTGCAAGTGTCTTTCCAGGGTTGTAAGTCCACTTAATTGAAGTTACTTGGGGAACCGAAATTTGCTGTGCTATGTATGATGCCACACACTGTCTGCCTCCAAGGCATGTCCCAGGCATTTTGTCTGGCTCCCAGGTCTAGGTATGTTCCTCGGCAGCTTCTTTATGTGTAAGGATGAGCTCAGTGTGACCTAGCCTCCTGTAGGCATGTAGTTGCCAGCGGAGTGAAGTCTTTGTGTTGAGCTAACTGCTCTGGGAAGCAAGATCATAGGGCTTACGCTGGAGCATGCCTGCGGTGCAGCATGGATATAATCAAGAATCTCACAGATCTGAGTCAGAGGTCAACAAGCAGTCTTTGTTAGTAAAGTTAGTAAACATTAAGATTTATATTGCTTTGTCCATCCTTTCCCCTTTCTAATGTAGATATTTAGTTTTATCCTAGGTTTTGAATCTCATTTAGAAATCATGGCGTTAACACACAGTAGTTCATATATATATATATATATATTTTTAATACCACGTGATGTGCTAAACAATGTTTGTTCTGTAAGACCCCTCTCACCTTCACTAAATGCCACTTCAAGCTCAGTGCTACTTTTGTTCTGTAAAGCCCATGACAAATGCTGGGGCACCTACCTACAGTTTGTTAATACATTCTGTACCTGCATTTGAAGTGTGCAGAATTTTGTTTATTTCCTTTCATAAGTATTTTGCCTGCCTTAGAGCTCATTCCTGAAAATGGATCTGTATGAATCTATAACCTCCAAAAGTATAGTTTAGTGTTTATAAAAAGTATCAAAAGGCACCAGGTGCCCAGATCAAAATTTAAGTTCTCCACTACAAATGCAGCTTCTTGAGCAGGAATAGGGACTGTGTCATTTTAGCACAGGTTACTAGTACATCTCGCTTAGAAATTCAGGCAGGGTGTTGTTTCTCTGTTTAGAATGTAGTTTCCTCAGACAAACTATAAAGTAGAGTTTATAGCATAATTCAGTCCAACTGTTTTTTTCAGTAGTCATTATAGTTAACAGACTTCCAGAGCTTAAAATAAACTTAATGTGAGGAGTACTTACGGATATTTTGTTAAATTAAAAGGTTGATTTGTCACGGTCTCTTCTAGCATTTATTTCCTGCTTTAGTTTTTATTTAGTTGGACTTCAGGTATGTAGTAGAGAGACTCCTTTCTTTATGTGTGGTTGGGTTTTTTAACTTCTAAAGAGCTACTATAGAACAACCACCTAGAATATTTCTAAGCTATATTGTAGAATCACATTGATAATGAACATTTCTTTTTAAATATGGAATTTTCTTTAATTGAAATGGGCAGAAGGAAGGCGATTACAGATAAAACCTAAGACAGAAACAGCAGCCATGGAAATTATCTGACTTTCTAAAAGTTCATTAATATGTTGCAATTTTCTTTCTCTTACTGGGGAGAGGCAGAACATAATGCAATATCAAAACTGAATATAGCTCAAAGTTCACGAGTTCAAAGTACTCTAGCTGCTGGCTTATTACTAGAGGCACCTTCTCCCAGTTAGATTATTGGCACTGAAAATCGCTTGTGCATGGGTAACATCTGGCCTGAAGAACATCTCTGACGATGAACCTTCTTTTAAGGAATTTGTATCCATTTGTAAAACACATATATCCAAAGCTGATTTAAGTTTCTCAGTTTACTGCATCTTTATAATGACTTCATATGTCCAGCAGTGTCACTGAAGTCTTAATATGCTCCATCCTCTGATAGACTTAACAGTAAGTGAGCAAGATACTCATTACAGCAATACAGAATTACAGCAATATAAGGTTTCTGTTTAGTATTATGTAAGAAACAAAATGTGATTAAAAAAAAATCTGTAACTGAAAATAATTTCCCAACTCAATTCTTAAAATACAGTTTCAAAAATTTTTATTTCTTAAAGAAATGGGAGTAGGCCATCCTTATGTAAATCTGTTGTGATTATGAATTTTCTCAAAAAAACATTTGATTCTACTCTGAATTAAACATTCAAAATTGATTTCAGCTAAGATAAACTAAATTCTAGATATTTTGCTTGACATACAACTCTATCCTTGTGCTAAGCATATAGGTCATCATTCACCAAAGCAACAAGGATAATATTTGGCTTCACACACTGTGATAGCCTGATTTAGCATGTGGACAGCTAACCTGTCTGCTTATGCTGAAAGACTTAGAAATACGATTATCTGTGAATTGTATAGGAGGTGATGGGCTCACAGATAATTTAATCAGAACTGATAGCAACTTACAGTGATCAGAAAGGATAGCTGGTTTAAAAAAAAAACAAACACAAACAACCCAAACAAAAAAAACCCACCAAAAACAAAATAAAAAAAACTTTACAAAATTGTTTCTAGTGCTTAATTAATTTAGGAATGGAAAACAAGACAAATGGAAGACCTATGGTAGTTTTGTGTAGCGAAGGATGAGAAAACAACTAAAAGTAAGGGAGAGAATAAGTAAGCGACAGGAATACCCTAGATTTCCATATGAATTCCTACATTTACTCATGATCTTGAAAAGAAGAAAGCAGAAGTTAGGATAAAGTCCAGAAGATTATTGTTTGATTATTCTTTGCCAGGCAAGTCTGTGAGATCTTTAAGAGATCTGTGTGAGAAAGGAAGTTAAGTAGTCATAAATACAAGGTCAAGCAGTGGAGGGAAACATTTACATTGTATGGCTTAAATGATGTATAGTTAGGAAGCCTACCTGGAGGTCTTAGTAGACAGCTCAGTGGAAACCTCTGCTCAGGACACAATCATGATTTGTAAGCTTAGAAAGATATACACTGTAGTGACAATCAGTTTCCTAATGTCTCTTATGTAAAATCTGGAAGAGTAGCTAGTACTAATTGCCTTATATAAAGAAATATATATTGAAGAATTTGAGGTAATTCAAAGGATGAGAAAAGGAACCCTTTACGGTAAGATGTTTAATGCAGTATATGGAAATTTATAAGATGGTGAATGGTGTGAAAAAAATGAATCAGGTGGTTTTTTTTTCTCTTTATGCAGTAAAAAGGAAATGGAAAGCCATTGCATTTTAAGTTTGATAAATATGAAACCAACAAGAAGAAATATTTTCAGACACAATCTCATATTTTATGGGAAGAAACAGTGTTGTTGAGGCCATAAAAATACAATAAATGTTCTGATGGGTCAGTAGATCTGACCCAGCATCGTGTGGCAACAAGATGCTATTTAGGCAGAGCATGATTCACATGACCAATTTTTGATATCTGTATCATCATAATTTACACATCCAAAACTGTTATTTGGGATGTTAGAGGATACTTACTACTGCGTAGTTCTAGTATGTATGAATGGATCTGTTATCCCTGAATAATTTTTAACATATTATCACTATTTACCTCCTAATCTGCCTCAAATCCCAGAAGGGCACTACCTGCTGTGTAAACATTGACTTTCTTTACTTGCTTTAACCAACCTCGTATTAGTCTTAAATGCCTTGTAGTCGAAGTATCACAGGATTTGGCGAACAAAGTTCCACATTCACTGCCTTCATGATTTTAGAAACCTTAAACATCTCCCCCTCAGTCTCTTCCCTGCAGACCAAGGAACCTCAGCCTTTGAGTCCCTCCTTGGATGGCAGCTGCTCCCCCACCTTGTTCAGTTGCCCTCTCTGTGCCTTCCCCAGCTCCATCCACTGTGTCTTCCTTGAGATGACCAGAGCTGCACATGGCAATCACTGCACCAGGGCTCAATATCCTAACAAAATGATGCTGCTTTTGAGGCTCTTAAAACTCCTTCCCAGCAGTGCCCAGCTCTTATTTTGTGACCTTTTTGGCCTCCACCACACAGTGGGTGGATGGGCAGCGCTGTGTCAGTGGTGGCTCCATGTTCTCTGTTGTCAGCTGAAACTGTCACATTCGGCATTAGGTTATGGTGCCAGAGGGGCACTACCACACATTTGTTTCCACTGGAGCTTATTTGTCAACTTTTTGCCTGCTTTCTCAGCTTTGAGAGGTCCTTCTGGAGTTGCTCCTTGTTAGCTGCAGCATTTGATTTGGAAAGGCTTGGACTCCTTTCCCCACTCCTTTTTCTAGATCATTGATGAAGATGTTGACTGAGACCAGTATCTGGGAGATACCACTGACTTGCCTTTACCCTGTACAGCAATGATTAAGCCCTAGTATTTGCTTTTGATCCTTTGATTAGTGTTCAGTCCAGAAATTGATGTTTCCTCCAGTCTACTGGAACTTTATTTTTTTAATAACTTTGGAGGTCTTTGAGAAGTACAGCTGTGCTACGTTCATGGATCCCCTTCTTTCACATGTTGTTAGACATTCTCGTATATGTTAGTTTTTAGGACTGGCAGGATTTCTCCTTATGGAAACCATCCTGACACTTTCATAACAAAGTGTATTTATCCACTTGCTCAGTTATCTTATTTGATATTATAGATGTTATCATCTTACCAGAGATGAAATTCAAACTCACCACCCTGTCTGAATCTCTTCTAGACCTTTTTTGTCAAAGGGAGTTTCTTGGGAAAAGACCAGTCCTCTAGCATGGTGACTGTGATGAGTATATACAACAAGGGCAAAAGCACAAAATGATTCACTGTACAGTGTTATGTTGCAAAAGCAGTAGATCCTAATTATTTTGGAAGGGGCAGTCGGCATCATATTTCTTGGTTTTTCTGATTTCAATGATTGTGAATTCCAAGAATCTTCATGTGCCTCCTCACTGGACTTTGACAGTCCCTTGGTCTGATCTAAACTGGTCACTTCTGTATTTCTTTATTCTGCAGGCTGGTTGGAGGGGAAGAGGGTAACATGGAGTTCCAATGTGAATGTCAATCCTTTTTGAGGTTCCTCAGAGAAGAGTTTAAGAGAAATATCTCATTAGAAGAAGGAAATCCAATAGAATCAATTTGACTGTAGATTTGTCTATTTTACTGCTTTTGAGCTTTTGTCAAGATTTTGTTCCCCTTTTATATATTTTTTCATAATTTCAGAAAAGTACAAGATTTTTCATATTTCTCTTGTTAAATAACCACCCCCCGCCCCCAACAGCTCTCCCTAAAGACCTGCTGTTATTCTGTCTGTACGTGAGGCACAGGAAGCTTACTTGGGATTACATTCTTTTCCAGTCTATTCACTTTAGAGCTCTCTCCCTTGGGAAGATTAGCCGTAGGCTTTTATGGCACTGATACAGTACTACCTGACATAAGGGCAATTTTCCCCTCTAACGTTAATCCAGCTGTGATGATAGAGGAGCCTGCATTGGTGTTTGCAGTGGTGCCTCACCCTGTGAGGTTCTGGAGTTCACTGGCTCCCTTTCTCTCTGCACTTTTGCACTTGCATCTTCCATGCTTAGGAGCATTTGTCTGTACAAAACCTCTGAAATGGGACCTACTGCACAGTTTGGGCAGCCCATAGCCTTCCTCCAGGTGATACAGTTCAATCTGTTAGAATTAAATGCATCTTTCATCATTGTCCTCTTTGTAGTTCTCCATTGGAGGAATGTTTTAACATATTGAATGGTAATTTATGTTTGTTCTCATCTTTCCATCACACACCTGCATAAATAGTAAAATCAGTTAAAATATTTGGAAGTTAACCAACTTTCTCTACAGTATCTTTGTATTGAAAAAGAAAAAATGGAGAATTTTCTGTACTAAAAGACAGAAAATATAACAGAATTTATCTGTAGATTTTTCTTAACTTTTTCAAAACAATATTTAATTATTTTAAAATGTATATTTGGTAGAGGATCTTTGGTTAAAAGTCAGTGTTTCGAAGTATGATGGATATTTATATACTGCTCCTGAAACAGAACCATTCCTCTTATATGAACAACCTGTGTGCAATGGCCATACTGTTCAAGTGCACTGTCTCAGAAATATTCAGCTAAATTTGCTGTCAGTTGCATCAGTGCAATTTAGAAACAACTGAGAAAAAAAAAAAAAGAAAAATCACTGTACAGACTTGAGTTTTGCACTGGTGTAAGTTGAAATGAAAAATCTGTCCCTGGAAGGCTTTGATATTCAAAAGAAGCACTCAGTGAATATTGAGTATGTAATTAAATTCTATGTTTGTATCAGTGCTCTGGATTTCAATGCATTCAGGCAAGCTATCACCTGCTGATGTCAGAAGTGTACCCAAACAGAAAAAGATTTTCTTGGACCATTGAGTCAACAGCCTCATCCAAGTCTCTTGACAGAAATTCAGACATATATGTTCTCCTTTCACAATGCACAGTAGTCTAAAAGAAAAGAAGTAATACTTGGATATTCCACTATAAACAAAACCCTTAAAGCAGTTCCTCAGGAGTGGTTAGCAATGTTGAAGTGTTGATCCAGTCTCTGCTGGTGAGCCTTCAAAACCGCAAAAAGAAGTTACATACCTCCTAAATATTTTCTTCCAAATTTTATAGTTAACTTTGGAAAAAAAATCTGAGCTTTTCCTCAAAGATAATTTCAAGAGGGCTCTTTGGTTCAATTCCCCATTGAACTCAATGCAAGTTTTACTGGACTATATAGTGAGTAAGACTTGCAGGTTAAATCATAGAATCACTATGGCTGGAAGAGACCTCAAAGATCATCAAGTCCAACTGTATACCTGATGCCACGATGCCCACTAAACCATGTCTTGAAGCACCACATCTAAAAGTTTTTTGAACACCTCCAGGGATGGTGACTCCACAACCTCCCTGGGGAACTGGTTCCAATGCCTGACAACTCTAACAGTGA
>NW_009610964.1:0-30037 GCF_000690535.1 Cariama cristata
CTTCACGTGGGAACTGAAATCTGCCTCCCTTACCAGATACATAACGTTTTTACGCGAGCTAACACAGACAGCCCCTTTTACTAAGTCAAAAGAGACTGATGGGTAAGGCATTTTCCTGGAAGATTCAAAATTTGGTTCACAAACTTTCAGTGTGTCTTTTCTTCCTGCCATCGAGTGTTCTAAGAATTGGGCTATTCAGACATAAACAGAGAGAGGAGGAAAAGGGAGCATCACATCTGAGCTTTCTTGCACAAAAGGACTGCCAGAATCTCTGTGGCATGATTTGTGGCTATGAATGCTGAGCACCTTTGGGTACTTCCCACTCTTCCCAAGAGTCATCTCCTTTTGAAAGGTACAGCTTAACCTATTCTTCTGTCCTCAGCATCCCCCCGCCCTACATGTTGCAAATCTCATTTGTAAGTGCCTAAGTGGTACACAAAAGAACCATTCCCACGAACATTTGATGTCTCACCACGTACTCCAAACTCTGATCTGAAAACAATATAACCATTTGTTATAGGCAAGAGACTGTGTCAGGAGGCAAGGCTTTTTAGCTTGGCTTTTGAACCACTGCTGATCTGAAAATGGCAGGCTGGGAGTACATACCCTAACTCTCTCCATGCATTGGGTACAGCACACGGGAGCCCAGCCTGGAGTTGCACATGCCTCTGTGTGACGATATGCCTAAAACCAGGCAGTGAATCACTGTGCAAATGTCCCAGGTAGAAGAATCTCATCCTCTCCTCCTTGTATTGCCTTTTTTTTTTTTTTTGTGAAAGGAAGATAAATATGTGGGAACTTCAAAGTATAATTACAGTAGACTGCAGATTGTGGCATAGGGGGAAAAAATTAAAAAGAGAGAGAATGCCAGTACTAATCCTATTGAATGATAACTTCTCCAGTACTGCTTGAAGACAGCAGTACCTGTTGAATTTATTGCAATTTTTCCTCCCAAAGCCTAAGGACAGACACAGCCTATAGCAAGCCAGATATTTATGTAGTGAAGACAGGTCGAATAATGGACTTAAGCCACAGGACAGAACATAAACATTAAATTCTAAGGGTCATGGAGCTGATTACAGGAAGAAGATGGACCTTTCCAAGACACGGAATTAGGTTTCAGAATGGTGTAAGAATATATTGATGTTAGTTCTGCTGGGACAGGGGGACCAAATTATATGGATTAGAGGAGTTCTCTTTCAATACAAGCAGTTGGTATGTCCCTACATCCATTCTTTTCCTCTAGAAACAGAGAAAATATAAATTAGATTGAAATCTAATGACCCTAGGTGATTCTCATATAGGCATATATATTCCTCAAACAGAGATACATAGCAGAGAAGACAACTTGGAATTCAGGAATCAAACATAAAGCTGGATGCCAGCCCCATGGTTGTGCTTGCCTGTGCCTCTGTCTTTGATTCTAACCCATTTTTATCATTGGTTGGTCTCCTTTTTCAGTTCTGCAGAAAACATCATGCAGGGACAAAGCAATGAGATGGCACTAATCCAGTTTCAAACGGATGAAGTGCCTTCAAGATTAACAGCACTGATTTCAGCTGTCCTGCATTCCATGGTGGTCTTTCAGTTTTCATTGCAAAATGCTGAATAGAAACTGCTTCTGAAAACACCCAAGAAGACAAGATGCCTACAACAGGGACAAAACCTGTCCCCTGAGCTTTGTTTCATGCAGAAATATGGCATTGAAATACACCTTTGTGATGTGGTTTAACTCATCAAGACTTCTCTTCTTAAGGGATGAAGGTTCATTTAACAACGATCTGAAGTTGAAGAAACCAATTTTCTGTATTTTGAGGTGAGCATGATCTGTTGATACTCAATCCACCACGTTTATTATTTATTTGCAGGTAGTTATTTGTATCCTTAATCTGATCATGACGACTCATAAATTGAAACATTAGGAACTGTGGCAGTTACAGAACCCTTGTTACCAAGTTGCTGATCCATGACTTACACAATCCCTGGAGTTAGAACAAGGAGCCATTGCCTGCTAGAGAATAAGCTCATCTGGTCACGGGTCTATTGTTCCCACAGAACTGCGTAGATGCCAGTAAATCAGGGTTCTAGCAGCTCTTGCCTCCACTCAAACTACCTTTGTTTTCTTGCACATCAAAACCCCTGCTTATATTCATCATGCCTCTCTGCAGTCTTAATGATCCTTCCCTTTGAAACTTCATGACTAAAACTGTCTTATTTTTCCATCTGGACTGGGAAAGTACACCAAAGTTTTTTAATATACACACCACTTTCCTTTCATTTGTTTCTTTCTTTAAGAAAACATTTCATCTAGATGAAAGTAGAGTATAACTTAATCAAAATATTTCAAACACTGGCTCTGCTTATATAAATACACCTTTAAAAACAGAACAAAAAATTAGACAGCAACAAAAAAAAAAAAAAAAGAAAAAAGGAAACACTTGGAGTTTTCCCTGAATTAAGATGATTAAAATGGAGGTGGCAATCAAAATATTATTTTTTGTGTAGCCCTGCTTGTGATGCAAAGGACAGCCTAGCTGCAAAATGAAATAAAGCTTCTGCAGAGGAGACAATAACTAATGATTGCGACAAAGCACAGGAGGTTACAATAGCTAGGAGGCTAACGACCATTCTCCTATATGGTTCAGTGATCCTGAATTTGATCACCTTTTTGTATAAAAACAAAGTATCAAAACTAAAAAATTAGGAACCACAGCATACTCTCCAAACTTTCATAGACCAGCATAGATGCATCTGAATATGTTCGCATTGTACTCATACATGCAAAACCTGCTCAGGCAAACTTCTTACTAGCTACTCAGAGTGCAGGCATGGGTTCTGTTTGTCTGCACAAATTATTGTTTTCATAAAGTGATGCATTCCACTTTATAGACTATTCTCAAACATCTCATATTTGGTGTGTTAGATCTCAAACCAGAAAAGACATATACAGACAAAATGCATGAATTCCAAATATAGCATATACTCTAAAATCCAGCTAAGAAGGTGACCTATCACTTCACAAGCTAAATTTAGCTATGCTATAGCTTGATTTTGCCTACTTCTATTCAAGTAAACATATTTTTTCCTGATTTTTTTAAAGGGGCAAGCATATAGGGAAGAGTGGAAAGAGGCTGTTTAAAAATATTATATCATCGACATCACTATTTTTAAGTTGTTTTATTTAGAATGCACTATTTTTAAAGCTGCTGCATTTAAAAGAAAATTTACTTAACGTCTATGACAGTCATAAAATAAACATCTTCTAAATTATTTGAATCAATTAACAAGGTCTACAATTAGAAGTCTACTTTTTACATGATGTTATAAATATTTTTTGTTTCATCTATTCCAATGTCTGATATTATTAATAAAAAAGTTCTTAAGAATGAAAAATGGTACTGGGACCTCCTATTTCTCCAAGTCACCTTCAGATAAAAGATGCCTATTCATTTTCATGTACAAGTCAAACACCTGTCGTTAGAGCTCAACACTGTTCACTCAAGGACTCACTACATCATTTGCAGCTGAACAATCAGGCTTGAAATTGCCAGCAGGTGACAGAAAACTAAGATAATACCAGAGCTAAGCAGGTTTGGCCTGACAGATTGGTTGCTCTTTAAATCAATCATGTTCTTGTACTACTTAACATTTTTCCCTGCATAGACATACAGGCATGGATTTTGAAAAACTTAAATATTTTATGCCATGCCACTCTGCAACTATGCAAATAGCACATATGTTAATAAAATATCTGCATTTGCAGGCAGCCTATTACGTATTAAGTGGTCATATGCACAGAAAACTGATTTCACGTATAAACACAGTAAAAGAAAAGTGAAAGAAGGAAAAATAATTGATTTAGCAACCAGTTTTCAGTTGTTTCAATTAAACAATAAATCCCTAAGTTCACAGTTTTAGAATTTCAGATTGGGAGTTCATTTGGTTTTAGAATATGAGAAACATTCCTACAAAAATTGCTATCTTTCAAAAGCATGCTACAAAATTCCTATGTAACGTCATACACAGTGCAAAGAATATGCCCTCTTCAAAGCTCAGGTCTGTAAAAGCAATGGTTCTTAGAAGAAGCTAATGTAATTTTACCTTTTTTAGATCTTCCAATAATGTTTTTCCCCCTCCACGAATCCTAGAGCCCACTACAGACAATTGTCTGACACTCCATACCTGCCTTTTTTCCCCCCTCACAGTATACAATTGTACAATGGGATCTAATGTTAAAGACATGGTCATGCATGTAACATTCTTTAATTGTTTGACAAATAAGCTCTTCTTTTCCAAGAAATTGCTCATCTAGTCATCAAGTCACTGATACAATATCACCTCCTGAGATTCATGCAACAAAATTCCAAAGCTAGCCTATAGCAAGTAACTTATGGAAGAAAGGCAGGCATAGGGCATAAACCAATGATTAGAACAGAATGTGCAGTTTCAGTTATATCATGTTTGATTTGTGTGTACAGTAACAAAGAACTCTTTACCAGCATGAAACTGGTGCAACAAATTTTAGGAGATTCAGAAAAAATAATTGGAAGACTCATTTAGTGCATGAACCCTTCTGTACATAAACTCATAGCACTCAGGGAAGAAGTACAGAGCTGTGAATCAGTGGCCTCTAAATAATATGTCTAGTTCTTCTTTCTGCAACTTTTGTTAGTCACTAAGCCAGTTTCCATGGGCCAGATGAAGAAATTTTGCTTATCATCTTAACTCCTTTGGAAGTTGGTGCACTTGTACGTAGGTTTAGTGCTTATATTGTTTTAGATATGGAACTGCTAAGAATTACCATGATCACTGTAAGAAAAACATGATTTCAAGATCCAAAGGAGATTTTTTTAAAAAAAAAAATTAGCATTCTCTTCCTTCAATATACTTCTTTTGAAAACAAAAAAGTTAGCGTTTCCTTGTGTTGAAAGTGAAGGACAAACTCTTTGCACAAGAGGGCATATCACTATCACATTAAGGATCTTCTGTGAAAGCAAAGACAAAAGACACAGCTACCACCCCTGACTGAAAGTCCTGCTTATCAACTGACTAAAGAAGCAAGAGCCTTCAATCCCAGCAAATAAACGAGAACCAGCTTTACTGCGTCATGCTGATTTATCTTTGCTGTAAGTCCTCATCAGGATACAGTGAAGACTACTAGGCAGGGGGGGGAAAAAAAAGATTGTAGACGCAACTTTTCTGACAAGATACATTTTTTAATTTTATTAAAGCAACGAAGAACCAAACAAATATCATTAAAAAGAGAAAAAAAATAACCCACGTAGCCTGGAAGAGGGTATGTTTGTCAAGGTTGTACTTCCTTTTTCATGGTAACAGGTGTTTCCACTTTGAGAAACTATGTTTTCAAAGAATAACATTTTGAGCATAAATGTAAATCAGTTCACCTTCACAGTAAGTTTCCTGTTTAATTTAATACTACAAATATTATTAAATACTACAAAAATGCAAACAACAAGAGAACTTAACGTCTTTTTTTTTACCCCAGAGGACGCAAGTCTCTGTAATTCTCCATATGGGTACAAAAGGTCTGCTTCTGACAGGATCTGAACCTGAGTGCGAGTTTATGCTGCTGTCACAGCTGAGTTTAATTCCAGGTTTCCAAGGTGTAACTCAGCAAAGGGTTAACAGCAAAACACAGCAATGCTACTTCACACACCAGGACAGCTTAAACCTGATTCAACTTAAGATGAAGGGGATCTCTTCATGTATGTTAAAGGAAACGAGTCCAAAACTTTAATATAAGGAGTCCCATAATAATAGTAAGTAACATCAAGCCAGGCAGAAGGAAATTATTCAGATCTTTGCTAGACTCAGACAAGGTTAATTCCTCAGTTTCTGCATACAGTGTCATGCACAATTTGCACGGGGCCCAAGACCCTTCAGTTGCTTCTGACATCAAAGATGCTGTTTAGCAACACTGTGACCCCTTGAAGGCTATGCTGGAGTGTGGATTAGTAACAAATTTAAAAGGAAAAGCAGCACCTATTTGCTAAGTAAACTCTGCTTCCTGAAGCGCTTGGGGGTTACACTAGCAATGACCCTTTGAGAACAGACCTGAGCCAATTCGCTTAAGAAACCAGCAACCATTCCTGGCACAAATGCAGTCCCTGGTGGCATAGCTACAAGCTCTTTTAACATCTAATTCTTTGACTTTGGTATTTAAAGGACTTCAGCTCTTTCAAGCCCAGGGCAAACAAACAGAAGCAGCATAAATACATAATTGTGAAAAAGACAAACCTTTACATGAATCATCCTCAATGGGCTGCTTGAAAGCCGTTATGTCATTGAAAGTGCAAAGAAATAAAACCACTTTATCCTGCTCATTTCGAATTGGAGCAATTTTCACAAAGAACCAGACAGGTGTTCCTGGAAATAAACATATCAAAAAGTTGGTCAACAGTAGGCAGAACAGTAAATGTGCTAGTTTAGATGTTTACACTTCAAAATCAGCCATCTGTAAGCATTACTTTACTGTTGGGTTTTTTGCGAACACCTATTAGGAAAAATGACAAAGGAGCTGACAAAAGTGTTAGTTAAGTTCTCTGCCTCTGATTAGCTTCTATTTCTGGGCTTCATCTACAAAGTGAATACTTGAATTTATGAAGTGCTTTGTGATCTGCTGAAAGAAGAGTCCCATGTACATGCAAAGGGTGAACACAACAGAACCTTGCTGGTTCTGTGCAGGACTTGAGAACAGGCCAACTGTGCCTAGATCATGACCATAATACGGAGTCTAAACTCTAGAGCATGAGAACTTTGGTTGATCTTATACTTCTCTGCAAAAAAGGAACACCATCCCGTAACAACTACATCAGCCTATGCCCAGCTTCAAGAGCCCAGCTCTGGGTGCTCTGGTCTGGGCTGCAAATACTCCCATGCAAGGGAAATCTTTTGTAAGCTGCCTTTCAGCTTGCCCTGTCCTGAGCCTGCTCACAATCACTCCAGTGCGAAGCAAGACTCCACTGAATTCAGGAGAGAACAAGCCATCAGGACCAGATCATGGGCTGTGGGTGGGAGCAAGCTGTACTGCATAAAACTACTTTTCTAATTGCTGCAGTAGATAAACTACTAATGAAAATCGCTTGAGAGATTAGAACCTGAACATCACGGAGAAAGATGATCCCAGATAATGACCCTTCAGATGCTGCTGTCAATTTTTCTTGACATCTATCCACACAGATCACCTTGAGGAGAGAAACTGACAGTCAGCCCTGCCTTTCTATAGTTCTGGCAGTTCTGGTGAGAAGACCTTAGTGATAGCAATGAAGTTCCATGTAACAAGACGGTGTCTACCACTCTCATTTCCTGGGAATCACCATACTGACGTTAGTGACATTTGAGTATAAGCTGATTGGAGGGCTCAGAACAAAGCAGTTGGCTCCTGTATGTCATAACATGACCTCCTTGAAGGCACCATTTTTTAATCTGCAGTCTTAACTTTGTTCATACAAAGATGACTCCTTCTCCAACTGTGAGGTACATGGCCATCAGGAGACTCCAGGGTGACCAGGCCTAGGCCTGCACAGAGCTTGTACACGAGTTTTCAGACTGTCCCTACGCCCTCAATGACGATGAAAAACAACTCACCATTGCTTTTGCAGGCATAAGAAATACAAGCCAAAGAGAGGATTCAGGGTTGCTTCCTGTGAGCAACATTTCTCTTGCGTGTCCTTTGTGAGCTGTTAGGAGAGGAGGGTCTCCACACCAGGGGCCAATATAAGATGTAAAAATCAGCAGGATTTTGAATATCTGGGAAAGCCAGAATAAACAGCACCACACATGATTTGTGTCACTCATGCAGGAAAGCCTATTTTAGGAAGAATCATCTTAGAAGACTATTTCTTTTCTTTCTCAACCACAGGACCCTCTAGGCTAGAGATCATACTCCCTTTCATGTGAATCTCTCAGTATTTTAACATGAATACTACATGGTACATCTCATGCAATAGTTATAACAAGTGCCACTTGTGCTTCCCGACTGTCAAAGGGTCACAAGGAAACGCCAGGTCGTCCACAAGTTACTGTTCAGCAAAGCAAGCAAAGGCAGCTTTTTTTCCAACTATGTTAATGTAACAGAGGTTGTTCCTACCAGTGCCTCACCCGGCTGTTTCCCAGGGCATCTCCAAGACGCATGGACAACTTCCATAAACGAAGTTGAATTCCTAAGGCTCACACTGTGCTGGCATAGCACAGGCAGTTTCAAACCCTGGCTGAGATTCCATGCCATATGTACAGCTACCTCTATAAACAGCAGGGTATATGATGCATGGAGGCCTCTGCTCAAAAAGCACAGAAATCCAGATGGAATCACTGATGGCCATTTCTGGAGCCTGCCTGCATGGCAGAAAGTATTCAGGGGTGAATATATATATATATATTTTTTTTTTTAAAGAGTTAGCATTCCTGAACAATCTCTTCCAATAAAGTATGAACAAACAAAAATGCTAAATGCAAGAAAAGATTCAGCAAAGTAACTGTGCCAGTAAAATCACCGCTAACTTGCTAATGAGCTTAGAAGACACTGCCACAAAGCAGCCAACAGCAATTTTCAAGACAGTAACACCCTTTACACTACTCCTTTTCATAAGCTCCTAAAACTGCCTGTCTCCATTTCTTCTTGCCTACTTGTTTTTCCCATCTTCCCGTGTGAACTACTCTGAGGCTGATGAAATCTGTATCTTGCTTTTACAGAGACTCCTTGGTGACTAATTGCTTTTTATTTTACCCATTTCAACGCCCTTCACTAACACTGCAACTTTTTAATCAGCCAGGATCTCCATCTACAGCCTGGCTTTTTGATCTATATCTACGTGCACTTGCTTTTTTGATTAGGGATTTTTTCACCTGCCCAAAACCACTTTGTTTTGTTTTGCTACTTCAAGCTACAGCCATTTTGCTATGGGCTGCTCATAATACTAACCTTCATAGCATTGAGGATGAATTACATACTCAGCCTCATCTCTGCCTCTCACAGCTATAAAAACTTACTACTGTGCTTTTGAAGAGGCTGTATGCATCACAGAAACAGAAAGGATGCAGTTCACCCTTTTGTTCTGGCTATTTGTCAGACGCATGCTCTCAGCTTCTCTTTATGATTATGATATCATATGTTGTTGCAAGATTTTTCTAACATGTTCTGAATGCAGCAAGAGGAAAGATTTTTCCTGATAACCTGTAGAAGGCTGCTGCAGGGCAAGGAGCTTACATCAGCAGGGTTCTTACTTTCTGACTCCCTTGACTCCCACTCCTGTGCTGCATTATTTATAGTAAAAAGGAAAACAAAACACTGTTTTACCTAGAATCAAGTGTAGATCTTAGTTGATGTGCCCCACAGGCAACAAGAAAGAGCCAGATATCCTTGATAGCTAAAAGTAAGTGTTTTTGATGACTGTCACTATTTGGGTACCCTTATAATTTCCAGAGTGTCAGAGTGCCACGAACAGGGTGTATTCCAGGGCAGAACATAAAATCAAGGTGACACATGTGGTCTGCGTAAATCATCTTCCAGTTTTAGATCTACATAGCAACAGCAGAAATAAGCAGATGGAAAATTCTGCCAGGCCATGTATCTGCCTCTCCATTATTACTCAGTATTTTTCACTCCAGTGTGTTCCCCACCATCTTGTAGGTCTCTTTTGTAAATAGGAGACAAGTAGATACAAAAATACAATTGTGAGGTGAGTGCTCACAGTGGTGGGTTCCCTGGGCTTTCCAGAGTGCTGTGCAACCAGGAGGTCATTCATAGCAGAACTGGGACCTGAACTGTGAAACACACTGAAAGGCTCAGTCAAGATGTGGCTGTGCTCTGCTTTTTTCCTGCATACTGCTTTAATTATCAGAAGATTTTTACTTTTTAAACATTAAACAGTTTATTTAACTATTAAACAGGAAAGCTTAAAGTATAAACCACTTATAAATCAGGTCGGAAACTAGAATTTCAACCTCCTACAGGCATCCCTCATACTCTTGGTGTCAAAGCGGATGTCCCTGCTCAGCCAGACAATCACTACTGGCAAGAGGCACAAACAAGGCCATTTAATGAAAAACGTAATTTTCAGATTCAGCCTATGGGTTATTCAGGCAGTGAAACTGCAGCATGTTTCAGAGCTCTCACAGCAAAACAAGAGTAACTTCCCCATATGCCCCCAGCCTGCATTGATGTACAGCCACGCAGAAACTGTTTACCAGTGTTTCCAACAATACATCTACTTTCATTTACGTTTTGTGTTCAGTCCTGGCAGGCGCTCTCTCTGGTGAGGTTCAATGATAATGCCAATGCACAAACAAAGAAGTAAACACTTGTGAGCCACGTTGGCTTCTGTTAGATTTGGAATCAACAGTGAAAGAATGCAGAGTTTGTCTAATGGCATAGGACCAATCCTGCTAGAAAAGGGAATGTCACTTCAAAGCTTGTGGAGAGGCAGTGTGAACAACTGGGAAGAAATGATACCTACAATGAACTTCCAACAGTAGCCATAAGACCAGCCTGTCTCGTGGTACCAAAGTTATGTAGCTAACTCCAGAATTAACAGATGCAGCTCTTAATAGTCTTCACTGGCCTGAGCACAGCACTTACGGTGTTGCCTTAAAGGCGAGACAATTTTAAGAGCTGTGATTCAAGTCCCAAGTCTTCTCCAGACTAACACACAGTAAATGTCTCTACACCTTATCATTTCCCATCTGTAACACAAATACTACCGTCTCTTCCCTCTCCTCTTTTCCAGTCCCATGTATTTCAACAGTGATATATTCAGCCCCTTGCCGAGCAGGAACACCGTTATTTAACATGCTATTTAACTTTGGTTGAGGTCCTTCAGAAAGTCTCACACTATCAAATTGAATGAGACATTAAAGGTCTATTCTGGCTTTTCCCCTTGAGCATACTGATGACCTCTCCTTCAGTTTTCCCTCCTGTCAAACAAAAACAGGCTATAATGAAAATCAAAATCACTGTCTAAATATATTCTTTCCGCATACCTTGAACATTTAACCAAAGAGGTCAGCTGTTTTTCAAAACTATAAAAAGTGCATTGTTTAAATAAAACCGCAATACGCAATTTTTCTTTCGACAAAGTAAAACAAAATTCGTTTATAAATACAATGAAAAAAACCATGTTTTGACAATTCAGCTGACATCTTCACTGCCCTTACTGAATGGGAGAAGTTTCCTCAAAGCAGCACAACCTCTGCATTACTTGCTAATGTCTCAATCAAACAGTCATCAGACAGGTATTGCCCTGAAGGTAAACAGTCAAGCAGTATGGAAATGAAAAGGACAGAAGCATGTGCTGTGTCTCCCCCAACTCCTACATGCAGCGATACAGGCAGCAGTACTTCAGTTTTATAAACAGCATGGCTGACCATGACAGTCACCCCTTTTTGGGGTTTCACTTAAGCCCTGGTACTCAGCATGAGATTGTTTCTCTCTATCCCATACAGACCAAATAGTTTGTCCAGTATCAAATTAGCAAACCAGCTGACGAGGTGCGATCAGAAAGAGTTAGGCAAGCCACTATACCCACACGGATTTTAACTAGGAGCACAGAGGAGCCTGTGACATTTGACCATACAAGACAAAGAGCAAAAGTCTTCCTAGAGACTCTACCTTCTAGCAGAGAGTGTGCACTGAGCGAGAACAAACCAACTGAGTATGTAGCTCACCACTCTGTGCCAGTACTAATAGACCTTAAAATACATTTCCAGCATTTAAAAAGCTGTTACCTTCACGTCTTCCGCATCTGGTGCCGCTATGCTCTGGCAGTTAATGCTTCTAAAGGTCAGATCTTTACAAGCTAAGATAGAGAAAATCAATTTCAGTCCCCAAAGGTGGAATCACTACACACAGGGGTTATCCTATGACACTGAAACAACACAGTAGGAAAAAGGTTCAGCACACACCCTTGTACTGCAGCAGTGTTGACATGGTTTACCTGATTCTGAGTTCTCCAAAGAACAGAAAGTGAGTATTAGGAACGGGAAGACAGAGGGTAGTCTTGAAGTCTTCTTTCCATTTACCCCTAATACAATATTTAAGGATTACTACTGGGAAGTCTTACTGTTCTGCATACGTTTGAGGAGATGAGAGCAGGTTTTGCTTGGCAACACATCTGAATTTGACAAGATCAATGGGATTTATCAGTTTTATGAATCCAAAA
Organism: Cariama cristata; assembly: GCF_000690535.1. Classification (NCBI taxonomy): domain Eukaryota; kingdom Metazoa; phylum Chordata; class Aves; order Cariamiformes; family Cariamidae; genus Cariama; species Cariama cristata. The sequence goes on from NW_009610964.1 coordinate 12,177, forward strand.
TACTTAGATTTGACCTTGCTGAAGGTAACTGAACTCGTGCAGATGGATTTCACAGAAAAGGAGATGCAGGTGTGCATACTGCTTGACAAATACAGAGCTAGATTTCAATGAGAGGCTCAGGAGGACACATGCCACTCTACTCCAACACCCTCATTCTTTCCTGCTTCTGGTCCCAATGCAATGATTTGGTTTAGCCAGGTTTTTCATCTGGAGACACAAATATAAAAGGTTTTAAATGGTTTTAACCAATAATAGTTATGAGAAACTCTCCCTAGTGGCAGGCAAATCATAAGTCTACCACCCTGAAGTGAATTTTGCTCTTTATAAATTAGGATGGGGTTATGTGTCTGTTTTTTAACCTCTATAGAAAGCACTGATCCCAAAGATAAGTGCAAGATAAGTGCAAGTAGAATCTGTCAAATCACTCTTTTAGGCTTATTTGTCATTCTTTGACATCTAAAAGCCTTCTAATACAATGTGGGGGAAAGGTGCGTGTGTTAAAAAAAATATCCAACAAACAAAACCAAAAAAAAACCTACCCAAATATTCATGGTATTTAATTTGTTAAACATTCAAGCATCTGGAAAACCAGGGAGGTGAAGTCCAGCACAAACTGAAAGTGAAGCCCAGCCTTTGGGACTCTCACCATAATACAGGTATTCAGAGAAGAGCTACTGCTTGCACAAACCACTTTGCAGTGTGCAAAATAATCACCTACAGCCAACCCTTTGGCTGCTGCCATTCCACTGGCCCCACTTGTAGAAAACCTCCAGAGGAAAAAGAAAAAGTGTCTTATCGCTCTCTGCAGCACTGCTGCAGACTGTAAGCAATGGGAATGTCTTTGCTGAAACAGGGGACACTTGAAGACTCTTTGTAACTCTTCATCCATTTTAGTTTTGAAGAGTCCTGCCCACTTCAGATATTCTTCCACTGAAGCAGATCAAGTAGTGCATAGAAAAGGGGGTTAGATTTCCACTGGGTACCACTTCTTTAGAGGCAGACAGAAGCAAGTAAATTTATATTCATACAAAAATTTACTTCAGCAATAATGGAAGAAAGTGCATCTAGAAGCAGCTTGCTTTCGCACTGCTTGTAACCAAGACCTATGCTGTAGATGGAAAACTAGGCAATGAAAGTCCAAGCTTAATTCACTCAGTCATTTTAATTTATGAGGCTGATCATAAAGTTTAAAAATCTAACAACTGGCTGTCAAAGTCTCACATGAAGTCAGATGTTTAAGCTGCATCAGTTCAGATAGCTAAGATATGACTAAGACCAGGTACAAAATATTTTCTAATACATTAGGCCATAGCCTTCCTTGGTGTAAGTTAATATCACTCCACTGATTTCAGTGAGACTTAGCAATGTTTTGATTTTCCCATATAAAAATAAACAATACTTCCAGCATCACTGGACACTCACATCTAATCAAACAATGGAACTGAAGCTCTCACATGAAATTACTCTCAACCTGTCATCATTTTGCAGTCCAGATTAAAGAAAGCTTTCACTTTGTCTCCTTCCAGGTATGACCATGAATCCCCACTGAATGCAACAGGATGGCACCAGAGCAACAACGACAAAAATCTGGTGGCTGTGCACCTGCTTGCTCCAATCCTTCCAATTATCCTGAAGGAGCTCTGCATTTCTAGGAAGTAATTCTTCCAGAGAATAACAATGAACAAACATATCTGCTAAGTAATCAAGGGCCTAGCCCACAGAACCATCAACTCTCTACTGCATCTTAACTTCAAGTTCTGAAAAGAGGGAGGATAATCACTTTTGGATGGGGGTAGGGCTGGACAGAGAGAGAGGAGGACGTCAGAGTAGAGAAGTATCTATAAATGCAAACATGAAGGCAAAAAATTGCATCATTCTTCTGAATGCTACAGCCTATGTTGTTTCTAGAGTTGATACCGTGAATTGCAATGAAGCTGGTGGATTTACTGTACCTATCAACATCTGGACGGGGTATTCTTATCAGACAACCAAGTAAATACTAGCACTGGGTCACGACCATGGAGAGTGCAGTGTCAAAAAAAAAAACAACCAAACCACAAAACCAACCTATCACTTCTAGTAGCATTATTAAATGTCTCAATCTCTTGTTGACACGTCTAGTCAACAGTCTAAATCTAGTGTAACATCAGGACATAACTGTTACTCAGATAGAGTAAGATGACTGCTGCCTATAAAGGTAGAAGTTGAAGATCGACCTGCACTAGCAGCATCACAGTTAACTTGAAACTCCTGCTTTGTTTTCCTTTTTTCCCCCTGAAAGGATAGAGATTGTATTGTTAAAACAGCTAGAAGTAAATTAAATGTGCAGGTTGTGGAAAATGTACTAACTATTGAACAACACAAAAATGGAAGAAAAACTTGCTATTTATCATGACTGTTAGTTTATAGGAAAAGAGCGGACAGGTAAAGAACAACAAAAATCTATTTCCTCTCTAATTTACTGGCTAATTTGAAGAATAAAAATAGAATGAGGGAAGAAGAGAGAGGGGAAAAAAGAAACAAAGAGCAGGAAAAAAGATGTCTAAACAAATTCAGCATCCTTTCCAAAACCTTCAAACTGAGAGCAAGTTGACACCAATCACATTCATTGCCTGAGCAGGCAACTGCCACAGTTGCAGGCAGAGGTAAGGTGACCACAAAGGCAAGTGCACTTAGCAGTCTGGGTGCTAAGTGACTGGTAAACAAGAGAGTGTTTTAAAATGATGTGGCTTACTCTGAGAAAAAGCTCCAGGATGTCCCCTTTTTGGTATTTTTCAGTTAAAACTCTCTAGTGTTATTAGTCAATCTCTGTAACAGTAGTTAATGTGTACCTCTAAAGCTACGAATCTAACAAACATAAGAGCACTGTGTTTTGTTAAACTTAAAAGCAAGCTCTGTGCTTCCCTTTTTCCCATGCCTGTGACCCTCTGTGCACACAGCAGAACCATCGCAGCTCTGCTTTTTGGCATGTCGCACAACACAGCTTCTGCACAGCTGGACTTTGTTCTAGGCCGCCTCTCCTCCGGGAAGTGCACAGCAGGGCAGGAAACATTCCCCACTCCACGGTTACCTTGCTTTAATTCTGCACAAAAGACAGAGAGGCCCCAGGCTCTACTACAGGCCATATGCTACAGCAACAACAGAAGAGTAGCTGCATAGCCTTTTGGTGCCAAAACTAAGAGAGAATTCCAGATCCTCCTAGATCCCATGACTGCAGCTTATTTACTTGGCTTTGGATGCACAGATGTGAGCTGCATATGGTCCCTACGGCCACTGAGCTAGGAACAGAAATCAGCTGTAAGAAATAGGTAAACAGTAGAGGCAGGTAACACTAGAAGGAAAAAAGCACAAAGCAAGGCTATTCAGATAGCGCATGTAGCTTCTCAAATCAGTTGGACCAGCAAAGTCGTGCTCCAGAAGAGCCCTGCGCAACGGCACGGTGTCAGAGGTCATGATGCTTTGAACAGGCTAAAAAGAGAAGACAAAGACTAGAAGAGAGATGAAGCAAAAATCTCTCAAGGTTTTCTTTTTTTCGTCTTTAAAAGATAACAAAAAACAATTCCGTGTACTTTGGCACCAACGCTTCTTAGAACAGATTAATTCTGATAGAAAACAAGCAGCTCCATGCATCCACAGATCAGTACCAGCATACATAAATATTATCTTTTAGCTTTTGTGAAGTGTCTGTGGTTCCCTCACCGAACTCCATCAGTACTAACTCGTCATTTCAACAGAAATACCAATGGTCCACACATACAGACATATTGGATAACCTTTCCCCAGAAAACTGGTCTTTCTAACAAGAAACAAAGCAGCAATGAGGTTAACTGTCAAAAATTACGTCATAGCAGTTTATGTTATATTTTGTGGTTAAAGTCCCCCATGCTCACAAATGTAGAACTGATCAAATTGATCATCACAGCAGTAATGGGAAGGAGCTGCTAGGAGGATGTTTCTGCAAGGTACTCTCCCTGTACACAGACATTACCAGTTTCATGGTTAGAAGGTAAAATTGTTAGGAGCAAAATAAGTTACAGAATGCAGACTTTCAGCTTAACATTCGGCCAGGCAGAAGACCTCAGTGTATTTACACTTCAGGTGAGATTAAGTAAATGAAAATAATTGTGCCATGGCATAGCCCACACAAGATGGGGCAACAAGTTTTGGGCAAGTAGTTAATCTGCTGACATGTGCAGTTACAGACAGACTGAAATTCCTAGGGAAAAATCGTATCCCAATTAAGGAATTTTTGTCCAAAACAAAAGACAGTTGCATCTGAAAATGTTAGTAGTAGTTCAGCTTCTAAAACAAAAGACGGGTCCCTTTTATTCCAAAACCACATCTAAATACTGGCTTTGTTATATCAAGTTTTTAAAAATTTAAAAAGTATGTTCTCTGTAACAGAAACCATTTGCACAAACCTGGCTTGTGTATTATCATTACTGACAGAATCTTGAGTGTTGTCTTAAAGCATCACACACAAATTGCTCTAAACATCAGAACAAATTAGAGAGTTTCGTCTGCCTCCCTGAGTGACATTCATCTCTAATGTTCTCATTTCTCCCTTGTAGACCAGCTGGTAGAACTGAGGCTTATTTATCCCTAGACAAAGCATGGTCCTCGAGGCTGACACACTTGCAGTTTACCCTATAATTTAAAACAACTTTACACACCTATGTTAACGAACAAACCAATCGACTACTTACTGTTCTTCTTGTACATCAAGATTTCAAAGGAGTTCATCTCATAGTTCTCAAATGTTTGCCGGACCTTGTCAATTGTATCTTTGTCTGTCAGCTCTCCATACATAAAACTGCAAATAAAGTAGGAAATTCAAGTCAGGTACTAGACAAAGACACAAAGCCATTTGTTTGCAGTGTGAAAAGGACCTATTTAGAAACAGCCCTTCTTTGATTTTCTTTCACCTGGAAAGCATATTTGACAGATGCAGGCCCAGGAGATAAAAGACAAAACTGGAATAAACGGATTACTTTTCTCCTCAAGCAACAAGCACAACACTACAAGCTATTTAACAGAAAATAAATCTGTTTTCAAATACCTGCAGGTGCTGCTTTTTTGCATAACTTCTGCCCTGTGATATCCTGATAGCTTGCAAAATCCATCGTTGCTGTAGACAATGGGCCAATCCACTATCTGGGCGTTACCCAAGACAAAATTAGTGTCTGTTTGAAAAAGCACATCAGTTAGACATTAGACAAAGGCTATAGTTGCACTAGAGGCAATACTCGTTTCAGGACCCAATCCTGACTGCTTCAGTCTCTGCACAGATTTTCCCAGATCCTATTCCCACTGCAGTCAACAGGATTATTCTTGGTTTTAATTTTAAGTAATTCTTATTAAAAAAAAAAAAAAATTACTACTCATGCAAAGGTAAAAGAGGATGGGTTTATGCAAGTGAAACACACAACAGTTAAGCAGGTAAAATTCATCTCTTGACTGAGGACAGATTCACTAAACTGCTTCCCTCTGTGCCACATGCACTGATCCACTATGACACTCAGTTTGAGTGTGAAGCTTCTCACCCACGGCCAAAACAGCGCTTGAGCGGTATTTCTGCCCTCTGAATGTAGACACAGTGGCTCCTCTCAATATTGCCTTCACTGCTGGCCACACAAGCTCAAATACTTCTTGTGTGACGTGTGCGGCACAGCGCTCCAAACTAGACACCAGAGAACTAGGGTTAGTACTTACACCAGTAGAAAGAACTTCTTGTTTGCTGTACAAGCCAGAAGGAGTTTCAATCAGTAAGAAAAAAAAACTGAACAGGATTCATGCCTCCATTCTCACTGGATCTGTGTGTGCTACTTTTTTTATGATTGCTACCTCATTCAAATTATGAACATACTCAATGCTGGGCCCAGGTCTTGCTTTTCGCTGCTGCTTTGGTTCTTGTGCCATCAACTAACTACACCTGTGCCAAGACAGACAGCAGTGCTGCTGCTTGGGCACTGGTAGGCAGGAGGAGATGGTGGCTCCCTTCACAGCCGCAAAGACCCCCTGGCTGTTGAAAAAAAGGCTAGGCAGCCACATGAGATTAAGAGACATTCATATTTAAGGGGAGCCTTTAAGGGAGTCCACTACAATGTCTACTTTTCAGGATCCACCCCCAACTGCTCAAATATACACAGCCGTCATTAACGCATCCTACAACCAAGAGACACAAACAAGACATTTATCTATTAATTGCAGTTTTGTTTATCTTAACTTTCCCTTCAAAATCTTTTGTCCTGTTGCAAACTTCAAGTGGGTTTAAATAAAACATTCCTGTAGCTATCTAAATCCATTGCCCAATCCCATGAGCGTGATTAAGTGTATCTTTATACACTCTTTAGAATGAAATACACCAGTAGTATAACTTCAGGACATTTTAACTGCTTTGTTTCTCACAGCCTTTTTTAAATACCATGGTTTTTGCTTGGTTGAAGCACTTTGTTGCAAAAACAATACATGTTTTTTACCCCTTCCTATGAACAAGTAAGCCAAGTCATTTCTCATTGCTAAAAGCAAGTGCTTTTGAGTGTCTATTATAAACACTGCATTGTACTGTGTTAGGATATTTTTAAATTTTCATCAGGAAGTACAAAAAAATGACAAAAAAATATGCAAATACAAATGTTAGGCCAGGTCCTACCCCGATCTGAATGGTGTTATTTCATGTGTGCGTTCCTTCTCACTGACTCCCCTTCTCAAAAGGTAACTTAGCCTTCTCTCCACTGCCTCAAGAGCTCCTTGAAGAGCTTCTATTAACTTAAGCAGCAGCCTTCCTTTCACACTTAACCCTCAACATCATCTTCATACAAATAGTATCTTCTTTTTTTTAATAAAAGCTATATAGGGCACTTTTCTGATGACCATTACTGTGCTAATCCTACTTTTATCTAGCCTTGCAATGCTTCTGTGATGTACAACAGTGCTCTTATCCCCTTTTTACAGGAAAAAAAAAAAACCACACTAAGTCCACCAGGGGTTTTGAGCTCCAAAGGGTGAGACTGCTACAGCCTAGCCCCTAGGTGCCCAGCTCTCAAAAACTTGGGAGCTGGAAGCTCCATGCACAGTATTAGTGAAATAGAACTGAAAAACATTGGCACAGCAAATAGAAACCTGCCCAAGTTAAACTATGGAAAACGATGAAAAAAGGGGATATTTTAAGGGGTTTTTTTTTCCCTTTCCTGTACTACTTACAATACCTAATATTTTAACCCAAGTCCAGTTCTCACACACAATACCCAAGATTCTTTCCCATTATTGCAGGAGCTAAAGAATCACATTCCTACTTGCTTACCCTTTGGCCCAATGAAGCCAGATTTTTTTGGACTGGTAGTTTCCAAAGGATGCTTAGAGAACATGCACATATTTCCCTCCCCTCTGACAGCCTTGCAGTTTGGGTGTTCTCCTACAAGATGTGGGGCTACCTGAAGGCAGCGAAGGCTCAGCCTTCATTTCAACTTGTGAATGATTGTTCTAATTATCAAGCTACCAAAGAGAACAGATTTCAACATCCTCACCACATGAGTTTTTAAGTCAGTGTGACTTGGCTGTTGTATTTTATGCATCCCTATTAGGCAATCCTGTTAGCCTACATTGGGTGAGCCTCTCCGGGAGGTGGAGGTAGAATGCTGCACTGGAGAGTCCAGGTTGGGTTTAGTTGTGTGTTACAACCAAGCTGAGAGATCTTTATGTACCTACAAAGCTTTAAAGGCAAAAACTTGGGCACCTATCAATTCAAAGTGCAAGTCAGAGGTTTTGGTGATCCCTCTATTTTAGAAGCATGTCTCACTTCTAGCTAGTTCCCACTTCGTGCATCTTCACCCTTCTTTGATCTAGACTTTACATAGCTTACAAACACGCAGAAAGTAAATACTAAAGTTGGAGCCATCCTCTGGAGTCAACACCACACCCCTGACTCATCTGTGGGCTTGCTCCTGTAGCTCCTTTGCCATACTCTTTTAGTGCGTGCCCTGGGGTGATCCCTAGGTCCAAAAACATGCTCTGCAGGGACCCGTGCTTGGGAACTCCCCATGTAGCTGAAAGCCTTCAGAGAAGCCGTTGGCCCCTGTAAGCGCAGCAGCCAGGCAGCCGAGAGAAGCTGTAGCTTAGCACCATCCAAACTGCCAGGCCAGGAAAGAGGTTTCCAATCCACCACTCTCTGCTAGCTTTCCTTGGGAGGTTACCAGGCTCGGGATGATCAGTTCCTTTGTTCTGATTTTGTTGCAAAGGGAAAGACTATCTGCATTGGTGGTTTCCAAACTTCCTGTACTCACTATGTTCTTGGTGGTTTTTTTTAAACTTGCTGTGGCCTAACAGCCCACAGAGTGGGAACCCCAGCATCTGCAAAGAAAGGGTCTTGGAGACAAGCAGGAATTTCTTTCCAGTTACTCACTCCTCTTCCCAGATCTCTCTAAAGACAAAACAATGACACAATGGTGGTTCTAGGCCTACATGGAGAACACATCTGCATTTCTTCAGGAGTGTCTCTGACAACAGTGTTTTGCCTGTGCAAACACTGGCAAGACACAGCATAAAATAAGGACTCCCACTTATAACTCCCCTGCATAGTTTATTCTGACAGATAACCCGGAGCTAGAAGGGCTGTTCTCATTGCTATCATTTACATTCAATTGCATTGACGTCCCTGACAATGTGCTGCTTGAAGAGAGCTCATAATCTGTTAAACAATTGTTCCTCATATAAGAAAACATTAAATAACATCCACTGAGGCAAATATTGCCTCTCTGTCTGCAGGGACACAGGGTCCCAGAGGTCAGGAAACAGCTGTGGCTTTGTTGCACAACAAGCACGAGGGATGCTCTAGTGAACTCTTTGCGCATCACAGAGCAAAGACTCTTGGGGACTCACAAGTGGGTCAACAAGACAAAGGAAGGAGCTGGTCAGAGGAAGACTGTGAAGAAATCCACTGCTAAAATCTCTTCAGAGGCAGGGAGTAAAACGTACATGCAATAGCTGCAGTACTCCAACTATTTAGTGACTTGAGGCACCTCTTTAAAAGGACTCAAAGGATTCCCTTACCAGGAAATCAATTTCTATCACATTGTCAATTGGGTTAGTGGTATTGCCCGGCCCAAGGTGAGGCCGTAAGCATCATTGGCCCTTCTTAGCAGCTCCAAGAAGAACTGAGCTAGGAGAGGGCAAGCTCATATAAAAGACCACCTGGGGTTCTGGTTTGTGCTGCATTTGGCACAGTCTGAGCAAGACCACTGGCAGGCATAGAAATACATAGAAGCGCACAGAGCACATCATGCTACGGAAACACAAGTAAGAACCGTAGCATCTCACAGGCAGCACAATTACTTGCATGACTAGGGCAGGCTTCTGTGATGAGGGTCTGCAGCACTGGTTACTTCATCAAGTGCCTCACTTCATATTTTCTAGCTTGCATTTTCCACAAGTCAGTTCTGTTCACTGCAGTATATCCATGTTAGCCTTTAGACACTCAAATGCCAGACTTGTTTTGGATTATCACTTTAAACTAGACACAGCTGCTTTAAAGTAACAAGAAAAACACTTTAACTCCTTCCAAAATGTAAGAATGGATTTTGCTCAGTCACTGAAACCAGTACCTGCCTCCACTCACAAAATACACCATCACAGAAGAATCAGAAAATATCTTTCCAAGTAACAGCGATCCTTTAACAGCAGTGATAGCAAGCCTTTAGAATACCCAGCTTCACCAAAACTACCGTATCTACTGAATCTTGTTGTTATATATAGTGCTTTGTTTAACCAAAACCGTTCATCAGCTCAAACCCCCAAAATGCCTGAGGACAAGAAGCACTTCACAAACAGGTACCTGGTCAGGACCAGCTGACTGAGGAGAGGTCACCTCCTTGCAAGAGCATGGAGGAAGTTACTGAAATGCTTCCTTCCCACCATTCCCCTGCACTGCTGCACATTCGTACCCATAGCATCCCAGCCTCTCCTGTAAGATGGACCTTGCCAAGTTGAGCCCCTCACCTCTTTCCAGAGGCCAGCACACCAGTTCTGCCTTCCCTGTCCCTTCAGTGACACACGGGCTTTCTTCTGGGACACGCTGGCAGAAGGTCAGAGACCAGGAGCCTGACATATTCCCACAACGCTGCCAGACATGTTCCCACACTGCTGCCTGCGCAGAGGCAGCACACGGAGGCGACCGAGTGGAGATCACTGCTGGGCGAGTTGTACCGCAGACCTTGGTAACAACAGAGGCTGGTGCTCGCTGTGCTTTCGGATATGTATGCAGCTCTGTCAAAGCCCCCCACAAGTGTGCTCAGGTTGGCACAGTGCACAAATGTGATTTAAATATACTCATGTCTTTTGTATTTGTGCGATGACTGTGATAAAACTCAAAGATTTGCTCCTAATTTATTCCCGTCAGTAAAAGGAGAACCAGGCTCACTGTGGTGGGAAGATCTGCTCCTCACCAAATTTGCTAATTCTCCCACCAGTCTCCAACAGAACAGAAATCGCACTCCTCGTTACAGACCACAGCCTTCATCATGTTGGGTGAGGGCATAACCCTGGTTATTGAGACCAGCATGTCGGTTTTGATCGTGTCTCAAACTCCTCCTGCGGATCTTCAGTGGAGCAAACCCAGACCTCTAGCATTACAAAGCACAAACCACTACTACAGCAGAACTGAAAGAACTGCTCAGTAAGTAGGTTTCTTACCCTGCCTGTGGTCACTGGGGACAGAGGTGGGGGACACAGCCTGCCTAGCCACTGTTCTGTTAGCTGGGCATAAGGCAGCACAAGTGCTATGTCACAGCCAGCGTAAGAAATGTGCAGCAGGTAAAAATCATGTGCAACTGTCATATGATTAAAAACTGTATCATAGAGCTTAACTACAAGGGACAGATGAGTTTCTAAACAATTCTGGTATTTACAGACTTGTGACTTTACATCACAAGTAGCATCGTTTGGCTATGGGGAAAAAAGAGACGGTTTCATTTTTGGTAAGGAACACAATGCATGGAAGTAGAACATTGTTTATAAGTAGGCCTGTCAAAATTGCTACAGTCACACAGCTCATAACGTGCTTTTGCTTTAACAATTTGCAAAGGAGAGGTATGTAAGAATTTTTGCTCATGGTTAGTCTTGGCTTTGAAAAAAGTAAAATAGAAGCATTTAGTCACACTGAACCAATCAAATTTTCATCTTAACAGGAGTGCTGTAGCCATATGCAAAGCAAGTATAGAGCTGCTCAAAGGACTGAAAACCTACTCACATAGTAGAATAAAAGTAAAAAAAAAATTCTGCTTTTCCACCCACATTCTCCTGTAGAAGTCAATGGTGTGACATGAATACACACATCCACTCAGTATCTCCTTGTATTCACTCCTAGAGTGGGAGTGCATCAATGTTCAAATATCCCATTGAACAACTTGATCTCTCTATAGAATAATTATACACTGTCCTCAAAATTGTACGTCATTAATATTGAGACCAAATTATTTTAAGCTGTAGCCTCATTCTAATACAAAACAACTTATTATAAAAGCCTATAGATAGGTTCATTTGCGCTTATGTGTTTTATAAAAGTTTCATATAACTATTTATTTTACAGAAACAAAAATGGATTTGAAAGCTCCTTGGCTGCTACAGCATGAACTCAGTCCACTAAATGCAGGCATTTCATGTTTTATTCAAACATGACTTACACTGTCATGCGTACTCCAGAGCATAGTGCAAGTACAGGCTGAAAAGAATTATTAAAAAATGTATTTCATCATACCACAAATAACAAAAGAGATGCTAACTAAAACAACCGCTTCAAGTGACTCAGTTTGAATCATTACAGAAAATGAATGCTGTTCTCAGCCAGCAGTATAGATAAAAGTTACTGGTTCCATCTCAACATTCGTTATTTTGCCTTGTGATAGCAAATATTTCACAGCAGGCCTCTACCATGAGAAAAGTTTAAATTGAAAAGAATACGTCCTTCCAACACCAGTAGCTGTAAAATCTTCAAAATTATCTATATTTTTTAAAAAATAAAACAAATTAATGCATAATAATGGAACAAGCATAGCTGAAATTGAAAGTGCATGGAAGCTGTCGTATGTATTTTATGCATAGCATCATTCTTCGCCTATCCCTGAAGTACTGTCCCTACCAAGAAATTAACAAAAAAAAAAAAAAAAAAAAAAAAGAGATTTAGGAAAAATAAAAAAAAAAAAAAAAAAAAAAAAAGAGACATTTAGGCAAATGTGACGTTAGCATGAGATAATTTTCAGAAATTAGAAAGTTCATCAGTTGTAAGAGTCATACATTGCACCAATCTTAATAAAGGACAAAAACACTGTTTAGCAGTGAGACTTCACCATTTAAATGGCCAGGGTTTTTTTCCCCCATCTGATCTGAAAAGAAATCCAGGAAAAAGCATGGTTTAGTTGCATCGATTATATGGGTCTTCCGTCAGTTTAAAGAAGCCATTTGATTTACTGATTATAGCTACAGCCATCAAAAGCTTTAAAAGCATTTGACAAGACCTAACTCCCTGCTCACTTTTAGCTATATGAGTTACAAAAATGCATTAACAAATTCTCCAACGAACGGGTTTCATTAAGATTTGTTTTACGATCTTGTTCTAGGATTTAATGCAGAAATGGATTGATATGTTGAATTATCACAGTAGAACTTCTTGAGCTTTCAGAACATTAATTTTAAAACACATTACCTATCATCTCTGTGTTGTACAGGCTTTTTTCCTACTATCTATAAAAGTCATTTTAAGAAAATCAGATTGTACATTTCTAAATGCATGAAGTTGCACAAAACCAGAAGCTTCTGGCCTAGTAAAAGCCAGCAAAAAACCATTTGATATTCAACTCAAGTCATATTGAGAAAAAAAACCTGTCAATAGTGAATAGATATTTTGATGCACTGTATGAAAAGCATGGATGAAGTCTCCACAGTTGTTAACTCAGAAAAGAAGGAAGATCAGGAAGAAACAAAACCCTTTCCATTGTTTCATTCTCCATTTGGGAAAATGTCCTTAACACGGAACCTACAAGTTGTCCCCCTGTGGTTTTTGGAGGTCAGCTGCTTTCATGGCTAAATGTCTTGTTTTAATCAGTGCCAACAGACAGACTACACTCGTGGACTTTACTCAGTCAAAAGTGATTTTACAGGAAATCTTGAATGAACCGGGTCTTGCAGGATTAGATACAAAAGGGTACAGACTCAAGTTCAACCACTGGATGTCAGATTGGTAGAGGATAACATTCACTTTGCCTTGCACAGGGCAAGCCATAGTAATGGCAAGAGAAACAAAATACTCAGCTAAAGGCACTCTGTACATATAGCACCGCCTTATTACTGATCCAGCAGTTTTCCATGCACTTTTTGCAAGGTGTGACTCTGGCAAAGGGCCTTCCATACAAGAGAAGAGAAGCATTCTCCAGGCCAGAGGCTTCTATTCCACTACGTTGGATTTTTTTATGCTGAAATTAACCCACTGAAATCCAGAAGGTGGATGAGACTCTAAACTGGCAGCACAGAGCGGAAAAGCTCCTGCATATCTGCTATAGCCCTCCAAGTCAGCCCATTTGGGAGCTTTAAGAACTAGGATAGCTCAACCCAGACATTGCACCTCATAAGGAATACCTCACTATTTCTCTTCCTTGTGCACGGTTAACTTTGTCCTTTTTAGTACTTTCATGTCTAAAACAGTCACTGAAACACATTTTCCTATTCAATAGAACCTCCCTAGATCACACTAGGATGTAATTTAGCTGCAGCACAAGGCTTCTGAGCTGGTCCTCTGCAAATAATGAATTTCACCCAGTGTTGCTTGAAGATTCATTGAAAACTATGGAAATTTATGAATTGTCAGGAAACCAAACATATTCTATTAAAAGGAAACAGAAAAGTATACTCCACGCATAAAACATGCTTACTAATTTCAACAAAAGCAGTCCTATTCTCAGTATAAAAATACTTTCTTGATGACTGATGCTATTTACTGTAAGCATTGCAGTAGTATGAGGTACCCCAGCAATGCCCAGGACCTGACTACCCTTGGCACATCACATATGGAAGAGGGATGCAGAGCTCATCATATTCATCCATGTGTTCCCTACCAACACAACAGCTCAGTAGTCTGAAAGCGATCAGACCCACAACACTTAAGATAGTAAACCCTACCTTTGGAGGAACATGCCTATACTGCTTCTGGACCCTGGTCTGCATCTCCATACCATGCTGCTCACTGCTTTAGGTTTTTAAGGGAAGGCAGGCAGGGCCAGGTTGCAGCAGACACAGCACTGTCAGGTTAAGGATCCTTTGCAAACATTTAATTTAAATGAATGTTTTATTCAAGTGCAAAAGTATGAAAATAAAACTCAGTTTAGTTTTTCATTCTCTGTTAAGTTTCCTTTGCGCTTCTCTCTAGCTGAAGACAAAATCAGGTGTTTCAGTTTCAGAGCTGTTTATAATAAAGTTAATTTCTCTCCTAGGTCTCAGACAATGGTACAAGGTTAGCATGCCCACGTTGCAGAATGTTTATTGTACTGGGACTTTATAGTCTCCAATGGAAGTAATACCATAAATCATGGAAATGTCTCTTATTCTCAGGATTTGTGCCTGAATGTGCTTTTTCTTTCCCTCCACAGGGAAGTTGCTGCCTCCTCCATCAAAGGGTGCAGGTTTGCTTCCATACCTGACATCTCCTTAGAGTCTTCCCAGGGAATTTAGTGAAAGCAAGACTAAATTCACACACGCCTTATGCCCTCCAACCTCCCCTTCTTCCAACCTCCTCGTTTTGTCCATAAATCAGAAAAGCATCTGTGACTTCCACTGAAATTCCAAAGCTCACACAGGGCTGGCTTTTGCCATCCTTACACATGGACAATTATCATGTACCTCAGTGAGAATTTTGACCAAGGGAGGACTGCAGAATCCAGTTGGCGTTTACAGAAACTGAAAAGTATTTTTGCCTCCAGTTATTGATAAAGCATTGGAATGTCACAAAGAATCAGTGTTCTCTATAATATGCTGCACCATTTGACTTGGGTGCCTTGGCCATGAACCAAGATTGTAACTGTTATTGTTACAGTGCTTGTATACTGTGGGTGTATTACATTACCCGAGAAAAACGTTAATA
Source organism: Cariama cristata (assembly GCF_000690535.1). Taxonomy (NCBI): domain Eukaryota; kingdom Metazoa; phylum Chordata; class Aves; order Cariamiformes; family Cariamidae; genus Cariama; species Cariama cristata. Next base: position 27,298 of record NW_009610964.1, read on the forward strand.
TCACATTAGCAGTAACCATCAGGGGCTAGTGATTCTTTACATACTGCACTATTTTACAGCATGGGCTCATTTTCTGTCCCATTGGGTGTTCTGGTCTTTAAATATTTCAATGCTTCAAACAAATTTTCGTCAGCCAAGCACTACATGCAATATTTATTTTTCCAGCTCTACATGGCTAGTATAGAAACACAGCTTTTATACATTAAATGAGACAAGCAGGGTTACAGTGTCCCTCATTTCAAAGAAGTAAGAACCTTAAGTTCACACTTCATCCAAAAGGTCTTCTTGTAAGAAGAAATCACAGAGGACCAGATAAAGCCCACAGGTCTAGGCGGATGACACTGTATAGATGCTTTCCTCTGTGTGTCATCATAAGGCCATCACAACCCAGGATGGGCTGAGAAATTCTCGATTCCTTCTTTGCTCCAGCGTGGCGGAGGAAATACTGTGCAGCTTCTAACCCTAGTGCAGCTCTTTTGGCTGGCATTTAGTGCATGAGAACCTGTCTCAGTTGATTTGCAACCTAAGAAGCAGCTCTCATCCCTAATAACTCTAAAGGAGATGATTCAGACCAACAGAGTTTGAGGGGAACCTTGCCGCAGATGGTGTGATATAAACATGGGTAAAACACTAACCCTAACGCAAAACCCCTGAACTTGCATGCCTATGGACTCTGCTATGACTTTTAGCCATTGAACATGCACCAGTTTACCAGTCCCACATGTAATATACAAAAGGCTGTCCAAAGAATTCCTTGTTAAATTACTGGTAAGAAATGGTATAATTAGTGCTGTCCTTAGAGCAATGCTTCCAAAAGAGGCTGCGTGCTAATTACTCTGTTATTACCATATGGCCTCTTTCACTGAGTTAACACCCCCTGCCCCAAACTATACCACAGAGCAAGAATGTGTTTTGCTCAGTTCACCTGCAACTGTGGGTGCATGTCATATACAAGTACCTTTAAGTGAAGCACTTATTCAGTATCTATTTCTGTTCAATGACCAAATTCCGCTCCTTTCAAAGAGAATCCTCCTCAAATTAGGAACACTCCTACATCTGTATCAACGCAATATCTGTTGGCACTACTTAACCTACTTGCATGTGCCAGCAAATACAGTTTGACAACAAGCCCAAGGTTTATTTGGCAAATCCCAAATGGCCTAGATAGTTTCATTGTGGGTCACATTACTACCCAGTCGAATGAAACCAAGAAGAGGGAGCCAAACCTCAGGCTTTATGGGCCAATTTAAGCACTCATCCTGTGGGCATCCCAAATCATCTCAAAGGCCAAGTAGGCAGGCCAAGGCGAGACAGGCAACAAGGAACCGGCGTGTTTCCGTCCTGCCCCCATGCTGGCCAGCACAGCCCTGCCTGATGAGGGCAGAAAGGAGATTATCCTTGTCTCCTGAATGAGGCGGAGGTCAGAAGAGGCTGATGGCCCCACGTTAGAACTGATTCATACAGCAATCGTATGTGACAGCATCACATCTACAGCACAGCTGGACTGGGTCCAGCAAAAACTAGAAGGGACATTACAGAAGAAATGAGCTCCTAAACCTGAGTCACTTCCCTAAGTTTCTCCTAAGATGTCTGAACTGTGCATCACTTCCTACTGAGCTTAATCTAAAAACTTGTATTGATTACAGCCCTCAGGACTTGCTGAGCATTTGGAAATGGAATACTGTCATTTTACCTGTGCTGTCTAGCACCACGCTCTGTTATGACACCTTCTTAATAATGGCGAAGAGAGGAAGAAACAGAGCATAGCTTCTGCTGCATGATTCCCCCCATTTCCAAACCTCTACTGATTTACTGCATCAAGGTTTTGGCATTGAAATTCAAAAGAGAAAATTGTTTTTTAATGAAGAAAATAATCTACAAACTCAAGACAGTTTTGAGAAAAGCCTTAGATAACTGGTATTGGAAGATTAGAGAAGCAGCCTGAATGTGACGACATCTAACATTTCATTTTTTAAAAGAAAGAGAGCCAGATTCATGTAAGAATAACAAGTATTTTTTCAGGAATGGAGCTTCCAATCCCTTCCCTTCTATAGGAAAGTTGCAGAGAGAAACAACCTATAAAAACAGCCTCACAATTTTACGGTCTTATCAGAGGCTATTTCACCAATAAAATCGCCTATTTAAAAAAAAAATATTTGAAAATCATTCTTTGGATCATTTGAGGTTTTAGCCGCTTATCAAGAGGGTTAATTGTCTTTGCCTTATCAGAACAAACCGACTATATTTTTAATTAACTCATCTTGTTTGTCTTCAAAAGAAGCTTGATCCTGCATATTCTCAATTGTACTACAAGTTCTTAATCCCTTAAGTAACCCCATTGAAGTCAATGGAAGCATTAAAAATGGCAGAACTTAGGCTCAGAGCTTTAAAAAAACTGCACATGCCTAGGTTTAAACAAATACATAAAGGTTTGCATGGTTGCAGGCTTTCTGAGGGAGCAGCTTTTGGTAAGTCCCTAAGTGAAAGAATCTGGATAACATTAATGCATATTTGCATGCAATTGTGAAATTCGAGGCGTTTTCCACTCCACAGTTTTCCAAGAGAAAGACCTGGTTACAGTAGACTGGGGGACAAAAAAAGTCTCAACCCTCAGCCCTCAAAATGGCAAAGTCTCTCCTCACTTATGACAAATCTTCCCTTCCAACTCAGACCGGCAGCCCTCGCCGGTCCCCCAGCACCGGGCTTTCCCTTCCCAGAGACCATCTTGAATCCCCGCACC
>NW_009610965.1:0-4706 GCF_000690535.1 Cariama cristata
TTATCATCACCATCGTTTAGTTCAAGACAATCTTTAACATATAAAGCCACTCCGCCGCCTCTCTTTCCTTGTCTATCCCTTCTGAAGAGCTTATAGCCATTCATTGCAGCACTCCAGTCATGAGACTCGTCCCACCATGTTTCTGTGATGGCGACTATGTCATAGCCTTCCTGCTGCACCACGGCTTCCAGCTCTTCCTGTTGTTGCCCATGCTGCGTGCATTGGTGTAGATGCACTTCAGCTGGAAGGGACAGAATCAGCAGTGTTACACAACTGTACTTTTTATATAGCCACGGTGCCCAAACCACATCTTCCCCTAAAAGAGAGTCACTTTCTAGAGGGAAGGTAAACAAAGGTACGCCCTTTAAAGGAAACTAATTTACTTCACAAACATTTTCAAACCTTAAAAGAAGACTGCCTTACAGCCTGACTACTGCAAACCAGCAAAACAGCTAAAACGCATTTGAATGAAAGCAAACAAAACCTAAGCATTCAAAATAATTTTTAAGAGCATAAAATAAACTTTTGCCAACAATCCAGCATCTATTTCAATGACAGTCTTGGATTGTTGTTATTTTAAAAAGAAAGTTTTTACAATATACAGTGATATAATCCAAACACTGCAGTAAGCTTTGCTTTAATTAGGAACTCTGAGCCTCTCCATCCTGAAGGAAAAAGGAAAGATTATGTTATGCTTGAATGGAGGAGAGGAGCAGAGGAAGAGTTCCTGGCCCAGGGAATTTGCTCTTTTTTAGCATGGGATGAGCAGATTGTACGGATAACTCTCCTTTCCTTCCAAAATGCTTTTGTGGCTTGAATGGAAATGCCCTTTTTTCCTCCAGGGACAATTCTGATGCAGTTTCCTTACGCATGATCTTTGATGTTTCTGTGTGATTCCTAGAAATCTCCCAGCTGTTTGCAGTGTGCTTCTCCTCTAGCAGTTACTTACCTCTGGGAGAAACACATCTGCCTTAACCATCCAGCTTGAAAACATTTAAGCTCTGTTCCTGCGTTCACACCTCCTTTCCCTGTTTTGCTGCTCTTGCAGCCACCCATACTGTGCAACGTGTCCGGAGCTGCACTGATGTACCCCAACAGACTGACCCTCTGCAGATGGTATGAAAGAGCTCCACGGTGAAAACTGGGGACAACTTTAATTTTCTTAAAGTGGGAAATGTAAGATTTACTGTGACTCATACCACTTCTTTGGCATCAAATCCCACTGTTACAAACTGCTCTGGAGCAAATGACCAAAGTGTTGGCAAAAGCAGTCTCTGCACCCAGTGGACGACTATCGCTGGAGCTATAGCCAATACCCCTTCAAATTCCCATTCCTTTCCCAACCTCTTCAGCCTCAGCATCAGCCTGAGAAACACATTTACCTATTCCTTTTCACTCTCAGGGAAATCCAGGGTGGTGGTGATTACCCTCACACAAACCTTTCAGATTCAAAATGAGGAAAGGTACAACATCAAAGCACATTCCACTATACATTCCTGTTGGACCTTAAAACAGTTGCTTAGAGATATTACTAAACGCTGTTATTCACTCTGCATGTATAGTAGAAATATGAAAAAAACAATGAATGCTCCACTTCCCCTCTCCACAGGTCCTTATCCACTACTACTGGATCAGGCCAATGGCTCTTCAGTGGGCTCATATAATTCCCTTGCATCTGGTTACTGAGAGCTGGGTTCAGTCTATCCACTTTCCTTCACTGTCACATAGCAAGTTTTTCTTGTCTATTGTACAAAACCCTGTAAAATACACATTTGCACAACATACGCAGAAAAAAAAACAAAACAACAAAACACAGAATACCTCACTGCAAGATTTCACTGATGACTTTTACACAAAAACATGCTGGCCAGCCATTTTGCATCTTGCAGTTTCGTCCATGGGTGCCAAGAGTAGGTCCAGATATCCAAAATCCGTTCTGCTATTTTATTGCCCATGCCCAGCCATGCTTAAGGCTTTCCTCATTACAGCTACATCTTTTGTGGTGCTGGTCATCTCACCACCAGTAAACACACGGTTCCTACACCATACAGGCTCTGCAATAAGCAAAGTAACTTCATAACCTTTTTTTCCTCCATGCTCTTCCTTTTAGCTCTTTGATGAGATTTAAGGAGATGGAGGGAAAGGTGACCGTCTCAGTGAAGGTGATGGATTACTGCTCAGGTGGAGGGAAGTTTTGTTTTGTTGCCTTTTTTTAACATGATCAGCACTGGTGGCAACTGAAAGAAGGACTGAGAGAAAAAATGTCATCTGAACAAGTAATAAACGGCTTATCTACAAAAATGAGATAGCATTTCTTGGAGCTGTCAGAATGGCACAGCAAAGCAGAACTTTAAGTTAAACATCTGTGGATTCTTTGTCAGATGATCAGCCCTGGTGGCAACTGAAAGAAGGACTGAGAAAAAATGTCATCTGAACAAGTAATAAACGGCTTATCTACAAAAATGAGATAGCATTTCTTGGAGCTGTCAGAATGGCACAGCAAAGCAGAACTTTAAGTTAAACATCTGTGGATTCTTTGTCAGCCTGGTCACTCTTGAAAGCAGTAAATAAAGATTTGGTCAATACCCAAAAATAACTTCACAGAGTTCTGTCACCACATTTTCAAAATGGGGGAATCTCTACGTAGGCTGATCGAACAAGAAGAGACCTTGCCTTTCTTCCAACCCAGTATAAAACAAAAAAGAAAACCATATGAGAGGCAAAGATTTTTAACTAATAAAATCTACATGCATGTTTATCCTTTTTCTTCTCTGAGGGACGTCATAGTGATTTTACGATGCTGCTAAGGAGAACCTTTGACTTGTATTGGTTTGGAAATAGAAATTCTTTGCATATCATAGTCATTAACTAGCCTAGTTAAGAATTACTCAACGTTAACCCTGACGTACATGGATTGGAAACAATTATCCCTTGATACTAAGAGCTTTTTCATTCAATAACCGAAAAAGTTATTTTTCACCCTGGACCACACTTTAAAAAAAAACAACACAAACATGTTTTCCAAACCAGCCTAAATGCAAAAACGCACATTTACCCTAAAAGCAATTTGTTTAAACTGATGCAACATCACTTCTCATAATATATTTGGATCTATTTCAGCAATTGTTGGAGAAAAACAGCCAGTCTTGGAGCTCAGAGCACTTAAGGGCTGTTGTGGCAAGTTTGCGCCATCCCATTGCTGTGTTCAGAGAGTGTTGTGTCATCGGTATGAGGTACAGCTGCGACGTTGGAGGGCCGAGCACGCAGAATTGGACTTGGCTACAGTCCTTGTTGCCCCCACCACAGCACAGATGTGCACCCTTTTCCCCTTGTAGTAAATGCTTGAGCCGCTGCCAGCAGCAGGGAGTTCCCCTCTTCAAGGGGAATCGTTCACAGCGTCTCTCTGGTCTAGTTAAGAGAGTGAGAAAGGAGTCCAGGGTTTGAGTATCTCCGTGTAAGAGATTAACACTACAAGAGCTTGGTTTGCAGAAATAGAAGTTTCAAGCAACAATTTTAAGTTACAAGTCAAGGTGCAGGATGAAGAAAGACCTGCTACTCATGTCTTTCCAAAAAGTGCTTATTCATATCCTCACGCAAAACTGCCCGGACCACATGTCTTGGTTATTTTGAAATGAACATTTTTTTCTCTACCTACTGACAGAGACAAAAGTTTCCTATAATTTAAATATGTAGTAAGAGCGTGACACACAGGATTTCTGGTAAGAAGCTGTGTTTTGCTTTCCAGCTCAAGCCACAGGACCTCAGTCTGAGCTAAGGACATCACTAGATGGCAGGTGTCACCAACCAGGGCTGGTGGGACAGGAGGCCATGGGGTCAATCCTGGGAGGGGGCACACGAGCACTCACTGGTGGGGCTGCAACCATGAGCAGGGCTGTAGAAGCCCTACAGGATGGTCTGTTGAACCAAGGGTTTGAGTTAATTTCTACAGGGGATCAAGAAAGGAATTTAGCTCAAATTAGAGGGGTTTTTTAGCCTGTACAGGAGAGTTTCTTGGCCTTCTGGAAAGAATGGCTGTGTTGGGGGACAGACCAGGGGGAAGGAAGCTGAGCTGCGGTAAACTGCAGAGACGTCAAGGGAGGCATTTCTGAGCCAGAAGGGAAATGAGTTGTGTTGGACGGGAAGAGTGAAGGTGAAGGATAGATCAAGCTAATGAGGGGAAACTGCTCACACATGCAGCAAGAGGAGGGTCAACAAGCATGTGGAAATGCTGCCTCCTCTTTGGATTCCACACCCTGGCTTATGAAGCTCCCTCCTAAGGTGAGGTAGCCACAGCAAATCAAACATGAGTACTACCTCCCACTGCAGAGATATTTTAGCTTCTCCAGCTCAGATGAACTGCTTAGTCTGGTTTTTTCGTTTTAATTTGACATTGTTTGCTAGCTCAGAACGGGTCATGAACTTGTAGAAACTTTGCCTGAAAACCACAGGGAAAAGCAAGAGAGACTTGCCAAAGGATGGCACAGTTGCACCCCGAGCTCCCTGAGAAGAGCTGTGCTCCTCTGGATGCACCACCCGTGCTGCAGAGAGTGGAGCAGTGACTTTGCTTCTGCAGCCTGGAACAGATGAGCTTGGGCTTGTTCACAGAGGGTTTGGGGGCACAATGGAGGAAGGATATTTCACTCTGTTGATCATTGCCAAGAAAATCTTTCAATAAAGGAGTGTGGTGGGTTGACCCTGGCTGGATG
>NW_009610966.1:0-53540 GCF_000690535.1 Cariama cristata
CGCGGCGGCGGTTGGCGGGCTGTGCCGCGGGTCTCGCGCTCCGCAGCTCCCCTCCGCTGCGTGGTGGCTTTTCTCACGCGGGCGGTGAGATGTCGTCATCGGCCCGCTGCGCCGAGCGGCGCTTGCCCTTCGGCACCAGAAACGCGGGCGGAATTCCTCGCCTGTGAGCACTGTGTGCATACATCGTGGTCTTGTTTGCGGGCTGTGGTGGTTTGTTTTGGGTTTGGTTTGGGTTTTTTTTGATCTTTCTCTTTTCTTTGGAAACTTTTTTTTTTTTACGTCTGAATATTTTCCTGCTTTTAGCACATCTCAGTGCAACTTTTGAGTATTTTTGGCCACTGCTGTCTAGCTAGATGTTGCTTCTCAAATATAAGGTCTGTATGTGGGTAGAGAAACGAGGCTGATTAGAACTGCAGCGTCACAAATACACACGTTTTCTTTGAAATACTGGATTAGAAACTCCGTGTTATAATAAAACAGGCTAGCGTGTGTGACAAAGTCTAATAAAATGTGTGAAATTGTTCTTGTAATAGACCATGTTAGGGCTGAAATAATGTAGCTTTTGGCTGCTGTAATTGCACGTAATCACATTGTAACGGCACACGTCTTAGACTGATGATACTGTGAGCGGTGCTTATGGGGGAAATAACTACAGCAGTGCAACCTAAGAACTTTAAATGTTGGAAAACAGAAGCTGTGACTCAGTAGCTCTTTGTATGCATAGATTTTTTGCTGAATGCATGGTTGTTGAGCTTTTTTGAATTTATTTCTGGCATATGTAAGTTCTACATCAAGTAAACTTAAAGTTACAGGCTTTTTGCATATCTTAAACCGGATTTGAAATCACTTTGGTGGTTTAATTCCTTCATGAGCTAATATCATTTTGATGTATATTGCACAGCACTAATGTGAACTCTTTATGATTGTATGTTCAATATACGTATGAACATGCTGTATGTGTCTGTAGAGAGGGTAAGTTGGTGGAAAATCACAGCTTAGGATGTGATTTCATGCTTCCCACTCCCTGTATCTGATTTTTAATAGAGATTCATGTTTCTATTGTGTTTTTGTAGATGATCATGAAAAAGCTTTTTTTGTGGATAGCTTTTTGTGTTGCTGGGACTTAAGATGTGTTCTTCTGAAAAAGCAGGGCAACATTCTTGAAATAGAAAAGGTGAAGCTGATTTTTGAGCCGCTAATTAATTTTGTGTTCTAGACTCTATTAAGTAGTCCTGGGTGGGTGGGTGGTTGTGGGTGTGTTTGTGGGGAAGTGTTTCCTCCTCAAAACTGAAAACCAGATCTTGTGACTTCACAGGTCTCAAAACCTCTGCAGAGCAGTTTTGGTTTTTTCTCTCCAATTTAACTTTTACCTGAAGTTTTAAAGTGCAAAGTATAAAGGGTGGAAGTAGATCTCTCGTGTATCTCGTCAAGAATATTTATCATGGAGTATAAATTGCTTGCCTCCTGAGCTTTGTGGTCATTTCCCCCGTGCATGTGGCAGCTTGTTTGCACAGAGGAGTGTTTCCTCCTACAGTACCCCAGTCCTAACAAAACAAACATGTCTTATTGAGTACCCGGTTCACTTAAAACTCGTGAATTTGAGTTAATTCTCTGGAAGGAAAGATGATTGTTTTCAAGCAGCTAACTCCAAGTGATGGTGACTCACCCTTGTCTGTGGTTCCCTCCAACTAGACACTTGATACAAGAATCAATTGGGTTTTGTCAGTGTTCTGTTCCATATATTATAAGAATCAAAATACAAACATCTGAATGTGGGAGTGGAGTTCTTGTGAGTTACCAGAAGCGCTTACTTTAAATTTTCAAGTTGAGAAATGTAGAGGCTGTTTGAAAAATAAAGTTGTTTTGTTAGAATGTTGACATAATACTTAACCTGTGAGGTAGACACACAAAAGTGGAATTGTGTCTATGCAGATAAAGGTAACTTTTTTTAGTTCCCTAAACAATGATGAGGCTAATCATAAGAGTACAAATGTTTTCTTATTCTATTTAAATTATTTCCATGATTTAGAAGATAGAGGTAGCTAAGGCTGCCTGGTGCTTCACGTTCATCCATTTAATCTTAGCTGCATGGCCTTTTGGGGCAGTAGTTTGTCTGTTTTTCCCCAGAGCTTATCCTTTTGAACTGTTTTTTTCCCTTCTCTTCTTTGTCTCTGCCTTGGACAGACGTTTAGAAGTTCTTGGCGTTGGGGTGTGTGGGAGCATAGAAATCCCAACCACACAAACTTAGTCTTTTTCAATAAAGAAATTTGGGGGAAATGTTTTTAACTTTTTTTTTTTTTTTCTTTCCCCCTTTTCATTTTTGAGAAGTTTTAGACCTCTGGGAACTCTTCTCTTTCTGGCAAGAGCAAATGGCTTCTGTTTTTGTGACAGAGATGTGCCATTTGCTCTTCTGAAAACTTCTGCACGTTTTGCTGAATGCTGTTTGTTAAGCAAGTGAACTGAAGAGTTGAGGCAATATCAGAACAAAGAACACTTTGAAATATCAAGGAAAGCGAGGAGTCCTGTTGTGGCAAAGCATTATATGAAAACGCAGTTTAAAGGTGTCATAGCCCCCGTGTCTCTAAGGCCTAAATAATATACACACAGGCAACTTTGATTTGATACATCCTAATTGTGCTCCATTTTACAGTACTGATTATCTTTTAAGTTTTCGGTGTGGAGACTTGTTACAAAAAGGATTTCTCATGAGACTTAATTACTTTCTTAGACTGTATCTGAATAATTTTAACTGGGTTTTCCTTTTTTCCAGAATGGTGAACACAAATAGAAGATTATCGGAACTGTGTAGAATTTGTATTTGATTTGAGAGCTTGTAAAAGTGCTCATCATGGAGAAACAGCAGGTTGTCTTGGGTAGTCAGGATGGTGGGACTGTGTCTGGTGCAGCGCCTGCTTTTTTTGTCATCTTGAAACAACAGCAGGGAAACGGTAAAGCTGACCAGGGAATCCTGGTAGCAAACCGTGATGCTTGTGCTCTTGCCAGCACTGTATTAAGTCCAGTAAAATCCAAAGTCAAGACCTGCCTCCCAGCTGACTGTGTCTCAGGGGGCATTACCGTCACCCTTGATAACAACAGTATGTGGAATGAATTCTACCATCGCAACACAGAGATGATTCTGACGAAGCAGGGGAGGCGCATGTTCCCGTATTGCCGATACTGGATTACAGGTCTGGATGCCAGTCAGAAGTACATCCTAGTCATGGACATATCCCCTGTGGACAATCACCGATACAAATGGAATGGCCGTTGGTGGGAGCCCAGTGGGAAAGCAGAACCACATGTTCTGGGGCGAGTGTTTATTCATCCAGAATCCCCTTCCACTGGTCAGTACTGGATGCACCAGCCGGTATCCTTCTACAAACTCAAACTTACCAACAATACCCTGGACCAGGAAGGTCATATAATCTTACATTCTATGCACCGTTATCTGCCACGACTTCACTTGGTACCTGCAGACAAAGCCACAGAAGTCATTCAGCTCAATGGCCCTGATGTCCATACGTTTACCTTTCCACAGACAGAGTTCTTTGCTGTTACAGCCTACCAGAACATCCAGATTACCCAGCTGAAAATAGATTACAATCCTTTTGCTAAAGGATTCAGAGATGATGGGTTGAATAGTCGACCTCAGCGTGATGTGAAACAAAACAGTAACTTAGAATTGGAAGGAGGTGATGTTTTTAGCGCTGCTGGCATTCGTGGTCGCCCTGCTGAAGTTGATGCTTTAGAGTTGCATCAGAGAAGTTTAGATTCTTCATTCATTGGTCAAAACCCATCAGACATTGATCTGGACAAAGAGTCCTTTAATGCAGAAAGGGACTTCCTGGGTTTCCTGGACACTGACCTGTCTTCGGGTGACATGCCAAAGCTCAAACAAGAAGTCTCTGAAAGGTGGGTTAATGTTCTATTTTTAGCACAGATAGTGGTTGAGTGGGGTGTTTAGTAAAACATTAAATAATAGGATGCTCAATATACAGTTACAGCTAAAGGTTACCTGACCTGAAATGGCAGAACGCTTAGTATCGTTAAAAGCTTTTCTTTGCTTAGACAGTCATTTATCAGCCTGGACTTTCTACTGTCTTAGGAGCGTAAGAGTTCAGTATTTTTTCCTATGTTGCATTAACTCCCTTTGTAAAGAAGTGTTGAGGGATTTCTCTTTAACCCTCTTAGCATTTCAGAAGACTAAATTTCATTTTTCAGAGTTTTAAACAGAGCACGTTGCAGTCATCAAAGCATTGCCTTTCTTCTTAGAGTTGCTTACCACAGTGACGTGCTGTCTCTGTATGTTCAGTTTTCATTAGCGAATGGGCGAGGATGCGTGGTGTGTATGGGTATGTAGGTTGGGTGGGATTGTCACAAGGCAATTGTAGCTGGCAGCATGCCACTGTTTTGTAAACAACTGCTTGTGTGAATTCTTCCGCTCCACGAAGTTGTATGAGGTAGCCTGCCTGTTGGTAGCCAGTTGCCTCATCTTCGCTATGAGGTAAGAGAATCTGCACCTAGGGAAGTACTTCGGAATAACTGTTACGCTGTTCAGACTGTAATTTACTCTGTGGTAATTTCATGTCTACGTACTTATCCAGTATTGACTTTTTGAACCATTCTATTCATATCACACAAACAGTAGTAAAGCAATCTAGTGTATATTGAGAGCCTACCTGTATTGTGGAACGTGCTAACCAGTAAGTGTTTGTGTTGGTAAAGCAAACCTGGCAAAACCTATTATTTTACTGAGCTTTCACTTAGTTTCCAAAATTGAAGCAATAGAATAGAGCGGATTTAGTGAATAGTTAATCTGTGTCAAGAGATGCTAGAAACACTTCAAACCTGAGGGAGCGATTTAAAAAAAAAAAAAAAAAATTCTCTCCTGCCATGTTTCTTCATGTCTGTCTGTGAATACCAGACTTAATCTGCCAAAGATTTAGTGACAAAAGCCACCTTACATAGTTCGGTACACCAAGAAATTATTTAACTGGAAGATATCAGGATGTTGTTAATGGTGTAATTAGAGGTCAGTTCTTAAAGGAAAAAAGTTGTATTTATGACATAATTGTACGGTTTGTGTCAAAGGCTGTTTTACTATACTACTTTGGTGTGCTTTAGAGAGGACAAAGGTTTGCTTGATTGGGTTTTTAATTTTTTTTTTTCTTGCAGAAAACATCTCCTTGTGTTTTGAGTAACTGAAAAACTTCAAATTACAAAGCTTCTCCATTCTTTGAGACTTTCCTGAGTTCCGTTGTAATAAGTCTTAAGAGTACTAGAATTGTTTTGGGATCTAAAGTGCCCTAACCTTTCTTTTGCAGTATTTTCCAGTGTCATTGTATTAGGAAGAAGAGTGACTCCTATACTTCTTATAATCTTCAAAAATGTTGTTGTAAATTCTGGAGAAACACATCTTGAAGACCAAAAGTATACCGATTTCAGAGAGGGTGGGCTTTCTTTCATTCCTAAGAATACAGCATGGAGAAGTGTTTAGATAACTTCACATATTGGAAGTAAAACAGTAAAACTCTGAAAATAATTACCGAAAGGTTTATTTTGTCTTCAAAGTGGTATTTTTTTTCTCCTTGGGATCAACTGCTGTTGAAAAAGTTAAAATTTTGATCATTTTGTTTGCCTGAAGAGGGTCATTGAAGCAAATTATTTGGAGAACTGTTTGAACTGGACGACTTGGGTTTTTTTGGTTCCCTTCTTTCCAAAGGAATAAAACCCATCGTTTTAAGGACTCCGGGACCTTCCTTAAGAACAGATGGTGCAAATTGGCAGACTTAATTTTTTCTGGTCCAGAGCATGTTAGATGCCCTCCCTGGTTTCACCTCCAAGAAAGTTTATCTCTGGAATCTGCTAAAAGCTGCACAGACAGGGAAAGACTGTAAAGGGTTTTTCTCTATTCTGGCCTTGGAAGCATCTGTCATTTGATGAATAAATGTTACCACAGTCCTAGAACTACCGTCAAGCATTGTCCAACTTTTTGCTTTATCTTTTTGTAATCTATGTGAAAAAGTTGGATTCTGTACTTGGAAAGAGAAAGAAGTGGCAGAACTGTCTTTTTATGTGCTGGAGGTTTTTCAGAACATTAGTTCTCATTTTTCGTTCAGATCTGTTCACAATATTTTCATGCCGTGCAGAGGAGATCTGTTCATAAATGTGTCAGACTTTCAGGGGCAGTGTTGAGCGAGTGACACTTTTCTTTATCAAACTAGACACATTGATATTTACATATTAATGAAGACTAGGCAATTTTTTTTAGTCATAGGCAAGCTATTACTAGTTTGCTTAGAACTAGTTAAGACATTATTTCACCACTTTTACCAGATCTCAGACTAAGCTGAGGATTTTGTGGACGAACTTCCATGATTTATCTTCCCATAGAATACAGGAAGAGAAGTTTCTGTGACTGCGTATGTTGCACATAACTTCACAAACTAAGGGCCAAATGAAATTACTTCAGTTTTAAAAAGCAAGTTTTTTATTGTTTGAAAAGTTGATAATTGCATCTGAATTTAAAAATGTAGAAAAATGCTGCTTGGCATTTTGTGCAAATACTTGATCTTTTCTTACATCCGTGTACACGGGTGATACCTCACTCTTGTCACCATCTGGCTTGTGGTTGCAATATGCAGAGTAAAATAACATTTGTGTCTAGAAACTTCATTTTTACAGCAGATCTTCTTTGTTTCAGATACAGTCCAGATCCCCGATAGAAAGCTCATCCTTAGCTTGAGTACACATCTTGCAATAGAGAAAGGAAAATGGCTTTACTGGGCTTCCAACTGGAAACAGTGGAACTCAGATGAGAAATTTATTCCTGGCCAGAAAATTTATTAGGATTTTTTGTCTCTTTATTTTAGAGAATTTTAAGATAGAGGAGCAGATGACTCTGACCTTCTTAACAGCATTGACCATAATTGTGGATCTGCTGTACTGAATCGATCTCTAGCTGTAATGTGACAGGGTTTTGAGTTGCCCATAACCTATAAGTGGATTGTCTTAGAGTTTCTTTCACAATAAACTCACTGAGAAAGAAAGACTTTTTAGTCTTACATTTGACATTCTTAATTAAATGAAAGCTAGAAACTTTCTAATAGAAAACTCATTGGCCAGAGAAGGCAGTAGACAAAACAGGACTGGTATGCCACTCTCCTCCTGCCTGCTCTTCCCTTGCAAGGCATGTTTTTGCTTCAAGCTTAATTCTGGTTACTTCGTGTCCTTCTGAATTGCAGCAGGCTTTCTAGATAGGTTCTGTCTTGTTCTTTGGGATTTTGTATGTAAATATGTACATCTGTGTCTTGACTGTCTGCTCCCTGTTTTAACACTGCAGTCAGTCTTCATGAGGTGGAGACTCCCAGCTCCATGTTGTGATTCTGGTGTGTCCCAGCTTTTCTCCCTTGAGTGTGTCCTCAGTCTGCACAGGGCAGAAGCAGCCTCTTCCTCCACGACTTCCCCTCCCTCAGTCCCAGCTGGGGGTTCGAATGAGCATAGTCATTCTTTAAAGGAAGGGAGGGATGGATAATAATAATAAAATATGCATACACATGTGTATGTATATATATATATACAATATAAAAAGCAATGTTCCCTTTATGTGTAATATATTGTTATTACAATTACATTAAATTATATTTGAAATTATGTTAGCATTAACTAACACTAACAAACGTTTTTAATAACATAAGGTTAACAATTTGAATAATAATTTAAGATAATTAAAATTATATATAGTATCTTATAAAGTATATGTAAAGGGAGTATTGGCATACTGTCTGATATGTTTAGTAAGTAAGTTCTGACTATTATTTTCTAAGACTCATTGTGGATATGAGTTTCTGGTTTCATACCTTAACTGTTTCCTCATACGACGAGGAGCAAGCTTCTGGTGCACTTTACAAAACTGCTGACAGTAATTTTTTGACTGATGTGTCTGTCCCTCAAAGAAGGCCATCATCAGAGTGTAACTGGCTGCACCGTTAGCCTTCAGTATCTAATGTGTGGTAGGTCAAATTCTGGTTAGGTAAATATTCAAAGACTTAGTGGAGGATGGAGCATAATGCAGTAGGATATTAACATTCTGGAAGCGTTCAGACAGTTGAATTTAGGAATCGTCTGTATGTGACTTCAGGATGAATTAACTAAAATTTTCGTTAAATCATGTAAACCGAAGTGCATTAAGTGGTGGCTTGGCTTCTTCTTTGCAAGAACAATGGCTTTAATACAGTGACTTAATGAGATACACAGCAAACTAAGGCCACTTCTGAGCGTTTAAAACATGATAGCTTAGCATGAGTTCATGCTGAGTCTCAAATAGGAAAAAGTGCAAATGTCACCCTGATATTACTAGGGAAGGAAATTGTGCTGCTGCCTTCAGATAAGAAGTTGGATTGTTTTTAATGATGGCAATTTTTTTTTTTCAAGCACGCACTTATAAAAATGTAAACTTGCAAATAACGGCTTATTTAGCAGACTTGTGTCTTGGAGCATTTTAGAAGTTTTTTACAGTATGTAACCAAGGATTATGGGAGATGATGGAATTTTGGTAAAGGAAGAGATTTGATAAAGATCTTGTGTGTTTGTTTTTTTTTTCTTGTCCCTTCCCTCCCACTGCAGTCCCATTGCTAGTAGTTACGAAAGCAGTTCCCGTGTGGCATCCCCGTTGGACCCAAATGGACACTTTAATGTAGTCATTAAAGAGGAACCAGTAGATGACTATGACTACGAGTCAAATATTTGCACACAAGGAATAAATGTGAAACAGGAAGACACAGATGAAGAAACTGATGAGTATTCCAACACTGATGATGATGATCTCGTCCTACAAAAGCACCTGATGAGACGCAATGAAACAGATGGAATTGATGCAGAATTCAGGTCTAGGAAGCGTGTGCTAACCAGTCCTTCAGGTGTTGCCAAAGCAAAAATGTTAAAACTGGATAGTGGGAAGATGCCTGTGGTCTATTTGGAGCCTTGTGCAGTCACAAAGAGCACGGTGAAGATATCTGAGCTGCCACAGACCATGCTGTCCTCCTGCAAGAAGGATAAATCCCCTTTGAGTGCAATACTGGATTCCTTACCTGTGTGCTTTGAAAATCAAAAAGGCTCTTGCGCAGGCACTATAACTGAGGAGTTAGTTATGAAAAAACAATCTCCTGGGAGTAAAATGTCGCAGAAATACTCTTCAATTAGAGATGCCCAGTGGACTTTAGATAAATCACCTAATTTTAATCTCAGAGGCTCAGTAAGTTGTCACTTTTCAGCGAAAGAGATCTGTGGAAGAAAAAGGACTGGCATGCTGAAGAATCCTATGTCCTTGAAAGGCTCTGGCAGCAATCAAAACACCCTATCATCAGTTACAACTAAAAGAGGAAGGCCACGGAAACTGAAAATTTCCAAGGCTGGTCGACCACCTAAAGGTATAGGGAAAAGTGTAATAACGAGCAAGAACACCTCTCTGGGGCCTGGGAGTATTCTTCCAGATGTTAAGCCAGACCTTGAAGATGTTGATGGAGTCCTCTTTGTGTCCTTTGCATCAAAGGTAAAACCTAACTGTTTTGAGTAAAATTCAAAACCTTTTATAATGTCTCATTTTTAAGCCCTTCGTACTTCTAAGCTGAAGGTATATTGTCTTTTAAAATGAGTTTTGATATTTATGGCCTCTTTCCGAATCTGTTCTTGTCCCTTTGTTAATCATAGTATTTTCTTCATAGCAACTTGGGGAGCAATAGTGGCATCTAGAGTTCTATATAAAAGAATGCATACTCGTTTATTAAACAGTCTCATGTTTTGAATATTTTGGTGATATTTTGATATAGCCTAGTTTGCATCTGAGTGTTTTAAGGTGTCTTATTCAAGGCTCTTTATGTATGTAGGAAGCTCTTGACATTCACACTGTTGACAGAGCTGCAGGAGAAGAGTCGCAGAATCTTCAGGCTCCGTTGTTGACTACAAACGATCCAGGTACATTTTTGGTTTTTTTTTATAAGTAGCTATTCTCTACAATAAGGGAATTCATAAAGACACACTGGAAAACTGGTCATTTAAGTCAATTTTCTGCGTGGTAAATGTTTTTTATATGTTCTCTCTGTTTTTTATTTTTTGAGTAGATTGTCAAGCAAGAATACAAGTACTGGAAAAGGAATTGATGGAAGAGCTGAAGACCCTGAGGCATAAGCAAGTAATACATCCTAGCCTTCAGGAAGGTAAGTGGGCAGTGTACGTATTGTTGCACCTGGTTATATATTACACTTAATCATACTGAGTTGATAATTTCCTACTAGGTGTAATACTGTGTATGCCCAATACAGCTGGGATCTGATTTTGGTTATTTTCTTTCCAAACACAGGAAAGCATACAGGTGTGTATGTACAAATGTGAGAGTATGAAACGTAATTTGTGTGAAACTGTCAGTTTCCCTCTTGCCACTTGTGGCAGTGAGAGAGAATCTGTGGTGCCTGACCCATTTTTTTTTTCTTAGAGGCTTTAAAAGTAGTTTCAGCCAGCCAGTAAAGATGTTTTTTTTTTCACATGTTCATGTTGCAAACTAGAAGAGGTTGAGGAGGCAGAAGATGAATCCTGAATCTCCAACAGCAGAACAAGAGGCTGCATGTCGTTAGATGGCTCTTGCAGGAGATGTTAAGCCTTCAGACTTCAGGCAATGCCTGTTTTGTAATGAAGTAATCCTTGCAGAGAGCAGATGGAGTTGATTTTACTCCTCTGTATAAAATAGCCATTTCCTGGTAGTGGAGGAACTAGAGATCCACAAACACTTAACTAAGACTATATTTGCTGTGTTTGAGTCTGTATTTCTTTGAGTCACTATAGATCCAGGTTCACTAGCCGCATAAGAAGGCCAAGCAAGGTACTTCTAGCTTGTGATTTTCATTTATATACAATATTATCACGCGGTCAGATGGAAGAACATCAGTGATCAACGCACGGGAACTTAATGTTCTCTACTGATGATGTTGAAAGGCTTTAGCAGTAGTAGTCCTGAGACTGATGGCATTAACATAGGCATTGAAGGAGATGATGAAGAAATTGATCCAAACCGAAGTGTTGTGCCTCATGCTCTTGAGGTTCTGGCCCTGAATTTTTCAAATGTATAACTGTAATGCTGTAGGGATTGAGACTCCAAATACTGATCTTGACTCTGATACTAGTTATTTTGGGTCCTCACAGAGCTGCTGTGAGGAACCCCGGATTATGCTGTTGAATGGTTTATGCACAGGGTATGATGAGAACTGGCCTGTAATTTTTGCAACTGTTTAAAGGGATGCCTTTGCATTTTGTAGTGTTCAGTTGACAATTCCCATCTTCCACCTTTGCAAAGTGGTCATAAGAAGAGTAGAGAGCTCTTAGAGCTCTGTCCTGGATGTGGTGGGAATGAAACAAGATAACCCATCTCCAGCCAGGTTGTACCTTGGTGGTATAGCAGCAGTGTTGACAGTTGTATCATGGGTGTCTAAATGCAGTTTTCTCCTCCCATGATTCCAGAAATAGGCGACCCTATTTTCTAATGACCTTACTGGTCAACCCGCCCTCACAGGTCTGCCTGTGTTGTTGTATTTCAAAAGTGGTAGTAAAATACTTTTTGAGGTCAGCTGCTGGCAGTGCTAGATACAGCACTAAGCAAATGTTACAGTGATGTTAAGACCTTTTAGGATTATATTGTGGGCTTCCTAGATGTTATCTTTACCCAGGAGCAGTATAATAAAATTGGCAACCATGTGGTATGTTGGCAACTGCAACACTAGCGAGGGCTGTTTTATTTGTGAGATGATCCTGCAACTGTCAACGTGCAAAACCCACATGCCTTTCCTTCAGCTTTGAAATGAGTGGTGGTGAAGCATGTGGTACCTTCTGAAGGGTGTTGAGCAGTTCACAGATACTACAAAATGGACAAGAAAAGTCAAGCATCAAGCTAAGAAAAAGAGATCTGAAGAATTTTGACTTTCTTGAATGCCTGTGACTATCATTTCCAGTGTTGGATGGTAATCTGACGAGCCTGTTAAATGGTGAAATAGTAATTCAGCAATGAAGAGAATGACCTTAATCTGTCTAATTTTTAGAGGGAAAAGAAGTTACATGAAGACGATTTGCAACAAGAGCATTACTACAGATAGATACAGATTTAATTTGATCAGACTGTGAAGTGAATTACGATACGTATATTTTTGTTGTTAGGCTTCAGCTGCTGCATGTGAACTGGAATCAATCTTTTTTCATATTAACTTCACCTTCCAAAAAGGTACAGATCTATTACCTTCCATTGCAGACTTGAGATTGGGGAAGGAACACAGTGATGTTAATGGAGAGAGGGATTATTTGGTTTGTATTTTTTTTTTCCTTCTTCTTTTTTCTCCCTCCACAGCATCATCCGTAAGACATAAGAGGGCAACTGGAGAGTGCCTCTAGGCAAAAGTTAAGGGCTTTGTCTTTTTCCAGAGATGCTAGGTAGTATCCTGAAGCTTGGTGCAGCCTTCTTGATTCTGATACTTGTTCTCCAAAATTTCTTGGCCACAGATCATGACTAATACCTCGTTGTCGTCAACTACAGAACAGACAAAGAGTCATGCCTCCCTTCTGTCTGGAAGATGTGAAGTGCATGTTTCTAAATGTGCTTTCAGCCATTTTGTAGAAGCTTGCTGGCTTTCTTTTCCTCACTGCGGTATGGGAAATGGATATAGCAATTTTGATGTTAACTCTGGTTTTGGTTTTGGACAATGCCGTTGAGAAACCTAAGTTTCTTTTTGAGATTCACTGAAGATGTGTTGGAGCTGTACCCGAAGCCCACAATTGCTGTTGATTTGTGAAGTTAAAGAAGTGCTGATTGAGGCTATCTAGATCTTAGAGGCACCAGGACTTCAGGAAGAAGATGCTTCAGAAAGAAGGGAATTAAACTTAAGCATGTTAGAAGGAAAGCTCCTACTGGAGTATTGCAGTGCTATGGGATGCCTCTTCTGTCTGAGCTGATTTGAATCCCGTATCATATTCGTGAAAATCAAAGGCACTCTTGTCAGGCATCATATTTCAGATTCAGCAGCTACATCTGATGGAGAGGAGAAAGTTCTTCATTTGCTGCTATTTAATTACAGCAACTGAAATTTAGTAATACGCTGGAGATGATAGAAATTAATAAAAGTGGTAGTTCGCCTGTCATGTGTGGTGATGTCTGTGCTGATATATTACTTACTGTTACCATTTGTTCTTTTGACGCTGTCTGTGTTCATCCCATGTGCACTTGTTGGAGTCAGCCTCTCGTTTTCTGTCTGGGTGTGTTTCACTTCATGATCCTAAACTGAAATAACAGATTTTGTGTATGGGTGATGTTCTTATTTTCGTTTGAGTGTTAAACAAAGCTAGGCTTGTTTTTGGAGATGGCAGAACAATTTGAATGGAGTGACAAGAAAAATAAACTGTGTACTCCTTCCATTTTATCTTAAATAGAGTTCGAAAAGAAATGGATGACATCTTGACATTTGGCAGTTGACATGTTTTTATACAAAATGCTGGATTGACTTGCTTGCTGCTTATTTTCCCTATGTAGAATTGAAAATTTTATCTCACTAGGCTATCTTGGATAACAGTATCCATTTAAACAACCATGTCTGAGATTTGTTTTATGTTGATTGTTTTAAGACTGCCAGTAATCAGGTCACTGTGTTGCCATTTATGAACATAAAGGTGTAGCACCAACACAACGCGTCTGCTGTATGTGCAAATACTGCTCTGTGTCCTGAGCCTTGTCAAGTCATACGTTTTTCAATTTCAAAACTGACATATTTAATATATGAATTTCAGACTTGTTGACAACAGGAGCAACATTTGTAGGTTTCTGTAGCTAAAAACCAAAATAGATATTCTCAAATCCAGACTGCAAGCTGAATTTGATTGACGACAGTAGTTTCTTGAATTCAGTCTAACAATATTTTCTGAAAAAGGTACTAAGTCAAATTTACTAGCTTCTTTTTTTATCCGCTTTTCTGTATCTATCTTTTTTTTTTTTCCCCATGGATAAAGATAGCTTTTGTGAACAAGTCAGGTCTTTCAATATGAGTATTTTGGGGGATTTAAAGGAAGATGTTATAGGTAGTTAAGCATTTGTGGTGGCATCAGCAACATAGATTGTTTAGTTTCTTTATAGCTCTTTTTTCCCCTGCTTCAAAAAAACCTGAAAGTGTTTATCGCAAAGTGCAAAGCCTGGGAAAAAAGTAACCTACTGAGATCTGGATCATTTGATGAACTAGTCCTGAGAGCGTGTCTGAACACAACTTTATGTTATGATTTCCAAACGCACGCACACTTCTTTAGAACTAAAATGTGGTTTGCTCTTGTCTCTTATTGCTGGTTGAAACTGAAGTATGTGTGGTATATATTCTTGCACAAGAATAGCTTTCAGTAGAGAAGAGGATGTGTAAGTACCATGGAAAGGATTGATGATTTATGTAGTGATATGAAATGCCAAATAGTCAACTGAGTTGGGTTCAGCCTTCAAGGATGTGAAGAGTGCTGACTTCTTCAAAAAACGAACAAAAACTTTTATTGTAACAATTATTAAAACACTAGCACTTTGGTTAATAAATTTCTGTAGAAACTTCAGTAGTAATCAAGAAAACTATGGAAAGTAATTCAATTTTTTTCTCGTTTTTGCATTCACTAAATACTCTTTACATGAAACCTGCTGCAAGTCCAGTAGAAGGAACTGTTATAGTCACTAATGCTCCTCTTCAGGTCTCTTAAAATGGTGGGTGAATGCTAGAAAAGCCTGTATGTAACTTAACGGTTTATTTTTTAGTGAATGTATTGACTTTCTTTTTCCTAACAACTTGTTGCATTGAGACATTTACTGATACTTGCCTCTTGTAGTGGGACTGAAGTTGAATTCTGTGGACCCAACAATGAGCATTGACTTGAAATACCTGGGTGTGCAGCTTCCTCTTTCCTACTCAAATTATGCTTTGTGGAGCTATCCAGGAGCCAATCCCAATTCTCCAGGTACGTAGAATATGAATTTGCTGAAATCTCAGGTATTGCCTTTTTATTATCAATGATCAGAAGGAGCGAATGGCCATTTAGTTGAACTTGGTAACTTAAAGAGATTCGAGCAGTATTAAAGTGACAAAAAGTGAGAACTTGCTTAAATCATTATACGGTTACTGGCCAAGGAGTCCTGAGTAATTCTGGCCAGATTGTCTTCAACCTTCCCTTTTTGTGATGGTTGTGATCCAGTAATAGTGTCTGTCTAGTTTATACTTGCATGTTTTGACTATTGGAACTGGATTTTCTAAATGCAAATATAGAAACTGCTCTCAGATTGCTCAGAAAAAGCTTAAACAATCTACGTTTCTCTGATGTTGCGTACATGCAAAAGGAAAAAAGTTGTATTTTACACAGCTGAGTATCAGAACTTTCCAGAAGAAGAGCTTGAGGCACCACTTGGGGGCTAACGTCGTGGTAATTAATTATTACAAAAGTGCTGACCGATTGTGCTTTTTTTAAACTTACTTGACATCTAAACAAGTGCATTCCTTATTATATTGTGACTATGGTTCTAATACTGTTGGTAGATACTGTTTTTAATAATAAACTGGTTGGACAATGTATAGGGGTACTTATGTTTCTCCTACTTACCTCTTTCTCCTACTTTAATAGTCTGATTACTGTGTCTTTCTTAAGCTGCTGCTTTTGGGAGCTGGTAAAGAGGCAGACGTATCTCAGCTTTGGTTACACTGCGAAAGAGGCAGATGCAGTTCAGAGGACCTCAGTCAGCTCAGTGTCAAATGTACTTATTTCTAGCCTAGCAATATGGAAAACAACCACACAGATTCCTGTTAGTATTTTTGCTTTTTAGCTCCCAGAGCTGATGGATAACTTGACAGAGATGTTGCTGTTTGCTTTTTGTGATTATTTCCTGTCTCTACCCCTAATTGACACTTGGTTGAATTTGACAGAACAGCAAACATTAAATGAAGTTTCTGCAGGTCTTATGAAAGTCATTGGCTCAATTCAGGGGAGAAACTCAAATTACTTTCCTTGCTGAGAAAGGTGGTTGTATCAGCTCCATACCTGCCTGTTCCATTTTAGCCTACTAACTAGTTGATTTGCCTGTCTGAGTTTTGGAATCTACTTGCACTGTTGCTAAGGAGACTGAAACTGAAAATACAGGAGAAGACATCTTTTGTATGAGATACCAGATACGTGGCCATACAGCAGAACTCTACAGAAAACTTGGCTTTGTTAAGGATTCTGTTAATCAACTGTCTTTATTCAGCCTTTTGATTTACTACTATTCATCTGTCCCTGGAAAGGAATAAGCAGAATTTGCGAGGACATTGATATAATCAAGCTTGGCTCATAAACTCAGGCTAGCTTTCTTCTTTTCCAGATACTGGATTTCCTTTTGTTTCCAGGACAGGCAAGACAAATGATTTCACAAAAATCAAAGGCTGGCGAGGGAAGCTTCATGGTGCTTCTAGAAATGAAGGTAAAAAAAAAAAAAAAGATCAGTGAACATGTTTCCAACATGTGGTCTTTTTCTTGACCTTCTGTAGATCTTGCAATTTGGTAATTGTGTCTTAATGCGAGATTTATTTTTTATATTGAAACTGTCATGAATAAAGGAGTTTTTGGTGCTACTTCCATGGTCAGAATGGAGGTTATGAGGGAAGAGAGAAGCTTACTTTGAGTAAGATAAAAACACATTTATTCTGTTTTACACAGAAGGCTTGAGTAAAGATCAAACCTGTAATAGTTTGGTTTTGTTTGTCAGTTTTGAGTTTACTTGGAAGTACGATAGACTTGGAAGTACAGTAATTCCAGAATTCTTTTGCGCCAGGGACCCTAATGAACCAGAGCAATTTTCATTTGTATTGGTGTATTTTTAACTCCAGTTAGAGTAGATATTCCTTACATATTTGATTTCTTTGCCTTACCTCAGGGAGAAGTAGGTATTTTGCAATTTGCTAATTTTTACTTTCTGTTTAGATCAAATATTTATATTGTACCTTCTGCACTTTCATACAATGTTGTGTTGAGGTGTTCCAGATGTATTGTGATGTACCAGGTAGGCTAGATGCTCAGGACAAACGAAGCAGTAAGGTGCATAGAAGCACTGCTGGTTGAAGGCTTACTGGTTTTGTGAACAAAGACTGTATTGGGTCTGGCTGAGATGGAGTTAATTTTCCCCCCAGCAACCCTCATGGTGCTGTGCTTTGTATTGGTAGCTGGAAAGGTGTTGGGAACACCCCTGTGTTTTGGCTACTGCTGAGATGCTGGCATGGCATCAAGGCTGTCTCTTCAATATTCTCCCCTCACCAGGAGGCTGGGGGTGGGCAAGATCTTGGGAGGGGACATAGCCCGGACAGCTGACCCAACTGACCAAAGGGATATTCCATACTATTCCATACATATGACATCTGCTCAGCAATGAAAGCTAAGAGAGAGGAGGAGGAGGGGGAGCATTTGTTATTACGATGTTGGTCTTCCGGAGCAACTGCTATGTGTACTGAAGCCCTGCTGCCTGCTGGACGTTGCCTGCTGATGGGAAGCAGAGAGCAGATCTTTTGTTTTCCTTTGCTTCAGTGCGTGGCCTTTGGTTTTGCTTTATTAAACTGCCTTTATCTTGACCCATGATTTTTTTTGCATCTTATTTTCTCCCTCCCTCTGCCAAGGAGAGGAGTGATAGAGTGGCTTGGTGGACACCTGGCATCCAGCCAAGGTCAACCCACCACAAATGCACATGTGAAATCTCCACAAAAACAGTTGTTCAGACAGCTGGTTGTGTTTCAGAGTGGATTATATTTGGCATGCCTGTGTTCTACTCTTCTAAAAGAATGGTTATATATATTTTGAGAGAGGTATTTAACCCTTCTATATTGTTTAATTATTATAAGATTTGTCAGTATGTTTTCCTAGGAGCTAGTTAAAAGTGCTCTTTATTTAGGTGGCAGTTCAGAAGGTTCCTTGAAGAATCGCTCAGCATTCTGTAGTGACAAGCTGGATGAGTACCTGGAAAATGAAGGGAAGTTGATGGAAACAAGTATGGGATTCTCTTCTAGTGCTCCCACTTCTCCTGTGGTGTATCAGCTTCCAACTAAGAGCACTAGCTATGTGCGAACACTTGACAGTGTTTTAAAGAAGCAGTCCACCATAATTCCATCAACATCTTATATGTTCAAGCCCATTCCTCTGTCATCTACCTCTAGGAAGACAAAGACTCAAAACAGACAGACATCTGCAAACAGTAGAGCGAAATCATCTTACAAGCCTATCCTGCCTTCACCTTTTTCTGCAAAGCAGAAACACAACTCTTCAGCATCAGGGGAAAAGGCTGCTAAGTCTGTCTCAAATAGCAGTTTGACTAACCAAGCAGATAGTTTCATGGTGCCAGCTCTGGATGAAAACGTACTTCCAAAACAGATTAATTTGCGCCAAGCACCACAACACCAACAAGGAGCTCGTCCACAAGGTTTGTCTAAATCTCAAGTGAAGTTAATGGACTTGGAAGACTGTGCTCTCTGGGATGGCAAACCACGGACCTATATTACAGAAGAACGAGCAGACATCTCTTTGGCAACCCTGCTTACAGCTCAGGTAGATCTGTAATAGTTTCTTTCCTTTCTGTACTGTTGCTTTTCCAAATCTGTCCACTTACTGATGTTGGATTATAGGTGCAGAAAATAAGACTGAAGCTGCTAAGGAGCATGACAAAGCATGCTGTTCCTTTGTGGTGTAGTCTTTGCAGTGAAAGTTGAGAAGTGCTGACTTAGCAGTATGTGAAAAAAACCTAACTGTGACGATAGCATGTTGATATGAATCATTAATAATTTGAGTTATCTCAGATTTTCACCGTTAAAAATCCTGGTTAATACAATTGATATTCAGTAACTGCATTTCCTTACTTTTTGTCACTTTTTTTTCCAGTTGAACTAACTGCAAAAAAAATCCTGGTCATATAACTTGGTTGTCACATGATAACCTCTTTTGCTTTGTTTACATCCTACTTATTACCAAAATGGTTTAGCTGTCTCTCGTTGCCTCTCAGAAGACTTCAAATACAAACTCTCCTCTGCTCATTTTCAGTATAGATGACAAATTTTCTGATGTAAACTGTGTAGTTGGAGGGGTTGTTCTAAATGAACTTCAAATAGCAATTTTGAACATGCTTGATTTAATCTTGCCAAAATTTCCTCTTACTAAAATTTGAAGTGTACACTTTTTAAAAACTTTTCTTAGGCTTCTCTGAAGAACAAACCTATCCACAAAATAATAAGACGACGAGCACCTCCTTGCAATAATGATTTCTGTCGACTGGGTTGCATATGTGCCAGTCTGGCACTGGAGAAACGTCAGCCTACCCACTGCCGCAGGCCAGACTGTATGTTTGGTTGTACTTGCTTGAAGAGAAGAGTGTTGCTGGTGAAGGGAGGATCAAAACATAAGAAAATAATGAAAAAGGCTGTGCGTGGAAATCTTGTGTTCTATGGAACACAAGAGGATGAAGAAGTGGAAGAAGAGGGTGATGGGGAGGAAGATGAGCTGAAGCAGAAAGATAAGAAGAAGAGAAAAAGAGTGGAATACAGTGAGTATTGCTAGACAAAAGTGATTACTTACAGCTTTGCAGAAACCACCTGTCTTGCTGGGCATTTTTATTAGGACGTAGTAGTGATGTCATTTCTAAATCCAGAAATAGAGAGTGAATTCCAAGAGGTGTCTGCGACATCTGCTTTCGTATAGCTGACTAGCACAAAATAACACCTTTTCCCTTTTTTGTAACTCTTAACTTACCTGATCAGCATTTTGGGCACCGCTTAGTTGTTTATTGTGGTCAAACAGCTGGAGTTTCTTTTTGATAATTTAAACTCTTGCTCAACTCTCCAAATATCCTTAAAGACTAAGGATATGAGATAATTACTGCTGTCACTGTTGGTAATCTTTACTGTCTTGGTGCTATTTTCTTTCCCTCTTACCAAGTGAGTATCTAGAGCTGTATTTTCAATTGCATAGTTCCTTGACTTAAGTGGAAATAACAGTGATTTATGGTAGTTTCAGATCTGGCCTAAAGTGTGCTCAGAAAATCAAATTGGTAGAAATTGACCATGAATTTACAGTTGCGGTTTCTTGCTAGTAGTACTTCTAGCAATAGCTAAAACCAAACATGGTGTTGTCTGGTGTTCCACTGGAATAAATGAATTCTTCGATAGAGCTGTAGCATAAAGTCTGGGTTTTTAAGTATACAGCATCAGTGAAGATCACTAATTCTTCTGTGTTCTTCTGTATCTGCTGTTGCGGTATTACAAACGAGCGACAATGATCAGTGTAGAATCATTTGTATTTTAATTTCCTCTTTCATGTGGACAAATCCCAGTCACTTTTGGCTAGAATTTGAGACAAGAAAAACCATCAGTAGTATTTTCCGGCAGTATGAACTAGTGATTGCTGCATGGCTAGACCTCAGGCTCAAACAAAAAATTCTGTTACTGCTCTGTTAGATAGTGTTTCATTTGTAAGTAACTTGGTTTTGTTTTTCCTCTTTTTTCAGCTATCTGTGACTCAGAGCCGGAACAGCCTGTTAGGAATTGTCCACTGTGGGTGAAAGTAGAAGGTGAAATAGATCCAGAGCCAATTTACGTCCCAACGCCATCTGTTATTGAACCAGTTAAATCTACGGTACTGCCCAACCCAGAAGTCTTGCTTTCTAGTAAGCATAGATCTTCCAGTGGAATGAAACCAGGCAGAGTGTATACTCCTAAACCCAATCCAGTGGTAAGAGAGGAAAAGAGATGTGTTTGTTTTTCTTTATATTGAAAATCAAATACTGCCAAAAGTTTCTGTGCCAGGCCATTTTAGATGAAATTTGAGATGAAAGCCTAAGATTGACTGCCCATAGGGTATGTTGATAAGCTGGGATGAATTGACTGTATATAAATCTTTATGTCCGTCTTCTGTTTAGAATTTACTGTAGCAATATGCGGATGGTGAAAGGTGATTATGATTCACTAATAGCCTTATTTAAAAAATGCAATAATACATGTTACTTTTGGCAAGATGATTGCTGGTCCTGTTATAGTTTGTATAAGTTGTTAGTTGCATCATGTAGCCTTAAGTAGTGAATTACTTGGGGGGAAAAAAAAAAAAGAAATACAGACACACAGTGTTCAGTGTCATTCTGGAATCTTTTTTTGTTCTTTTTTGAGGTTTCACTGCCAATGATGTAGGAGCTGCCTTTGCCTCTCCCCTCACCTTAGTATCTAACAAAAGCAACAACAGCAGTAGAGTTGAGTCTAGTTATGTCTGAAGAACAAACGTACCAGAGTTGCTGTTTAATGCATACCGGATAATATTAAACAATGCATGACACTTAGGACTTGTTTCCCCACTTAGAGTATCTGAATGGGTTTGGGGTTTTGGGGGCGGGGGTGGTGGTGGTGGTGTTCTGTTCCCCACTAC
Organism: Cariama cristata; assembly: GCF_000690535.1. Classification (NCBI taxonomy): domain Eukaryota; kingdom Metazoa; phylum Chordata; class Aves; order Cariamiformes; family Cariamidae; genus Cariama; species Cariama cristata. The sequence goes on from NW_009610966.1 coordinate 21,463, forward strand.
CCTGATTATGCAATTTGAAAGCAAGACGTAGGCTGAGCTATGTGATACTGAGAGGGCAGATTCAGCTTTAAATGCTAGACCTTTCTTTTAACACTTACTGTTGAAGCATTAATGTTGAAATGTTGTTAGAACTGTTTTATGACTCTAATGTGCATCTAGAATGGAGAGGCTTTCTTCTCTTTTTGTGTGGTTTTTTTTGTTTGTTTTTTGAGTAGATTCGAGAGGAGGACAAGGATCCTGTCTACTTGTACTTCGAGAGTATGATGACTTGTGCTAGGGTCCGAGCATATGAACGTAGGAGAGAGGAGAAAAGGCAACAAAAATACAGAAGTGATTCGCAGAGTTGTAGTGTAAAGGTAAGAAGTCACAGTGTAACTAGCATGTATCATAGACTGGGCAGAAATATTGAAAATGTTGAAGTAATTTTTTTCCCCAGAAACTCCTATGTGACCTGAGGGCTTGACTTATATTTAATAGTGATAGGGCTGTGGAGCCTGGAGCCTAAATCACCTCGCAGTGCTGGTAAACTTACCCTGTTACTGTGGTAGAAATTGCCTTGTCTGTGGAAGTTCTGACTGCCAAGTGTGTTATGTAAGGCTTAAATATTCATTGTTAAAAGAGCTGTTCTAAGATGAAAATTGTAACATCGTCAAAGTTAGCATGTGTTTTATGATTCAGGGTGACAGTATGATGAACTAGTTTATTTTTTGATGTGATTTTTAGTGTGGAAGAGATATACACAGGATGAATATTTTTCTTGCATTTCTTTCCTCCTGCAGGAGCATGAACCAGAGCTTCAGACTCCTGAGAAAGCAACCTGTGAGGTAGACAAAGACACTGATAAATTAGGAGGTAAGAGCCGAGTCTTGAGTATAATTCGACCTCTTGGTAGTTCCACATTTTTGTGGGGTTTTCGTGTTGGCTTTATTTTTTAAAGAGTTGCAGCTATCAATGAAACAAAAGTCCATTTGCTGAGGGAGTTGTTATGGTTGTCAATAAAAATCTTACGATGTGCTTACAGTTTCCTGTTTCCTTTAGCAGTTCTCTGTGTGTCACATGGGAGATACAGCAGATTAAATATCCAGTACTTGCTGTTGCTCTAAGGTTAAAGTGACCAGTACTATGGCAACTTGTTTAGCACTAAAAGATAATACTGCACAGCAGACTGGTCTTCAAGAGTGATAATTAGATACTTGGGAAGGAATGGAGAACCCTGTTATTTGTTTGCTGGGGATTTTTTTTTTTTGTCCCCCCTCCCCCCCCCCCCTTATTACTGCTTTGTAGTTACTGAAGAATTACTAAATATCCAAGTGGTACTGTGAGGATGGGATCCTCGTGTTCTCCACTTAGAACCGTGTGGGACAAGGAAGCTCCTGTACTTTATTTGGAGTTGAATTGAGGTTTTGCTATGTTACATATACTGAGTTTGAGTTTCCAGTTCATAAAGAAGTAGGCTAGACATCTGTGTTCTCCTTCAGTCTGAAGTGGCCCAAATCATGTTATGAACTTCAAAATGAGGCATATACTAGAGGCATTGTGTCATTCACTACTGAAATATAGCTGCTTTTTTGAGCTGAATTTTTTTCATTGTTTACTGTATACAACAGCGCACTCTACATTTAAGGATGGGAATGGAAAAAATAATACAACTAGTTGAAAATGCTGGTGAATTGGTAGGTGAAATTAAAATGGCCAGGACACAGGGCTCAACATCCTTACAGTTTTGCAAAAAGTGACGTTGGATCTCTGATGACAACCAAAGGCTGTGCTTCTGTTTGTACATCTTCTGCAAGAGACAGTTCTGCTAGCGGCATGTTTGCCCCTAATGCCATTATAGGACACTGGTCCTTTTCTGACTCCAAGAGAAAAGTGCCATCACTTGAATAACCAGCGATGCTTTCTACTGCATGTTGGCGTTGCTTGGAGGTCTTTCATCCATGTACTGAAACAACCCAGCTTTGTTTAGCTTGTGATGCAATGGGATACAACCTGAGATGGTATGGCTGCAGGGAATGCACTGTGAGAAATAGTTACATTAGTTTTTGCAGTGAGTTTTTGTTTGCTTGTGAAGCTCTGCAAGGGGAAGTGATGCTTTGAACAGTTTTTACTTGTTGTTGCCCTGCAGCTGAGACAAGGGTGGAGGTGTGGGCAGAATAAAACTGTTTGAATATCCAGGTGATTAAAATGCCATAGTATTGCAGAAACCTATTTCAATTCTTTCTCAGAGAAAAGCTGGTGGTCTTCCCGTAGTGAGGGGGACTCTTCCTCCACCTCCTATGTTCATCACACCACTCCAGGTGGACCAAACAAACTTATCGAGATTATCTCTGACTGCAACTTGGAGGAAGATCACAATAAGATCTTGACCATCTTACCACAGCATATCAACAGTAACCCGCCACAGTGCCTCAAAGTGGGTAGCTTCATTATTGAATTGGCTTCGGAGCACAAGGCCCAGGATGAGAACCACCCTCCTGTCTACTCCTCCAGAGTGAAAATTTCAGTGCCGTCCTACCAGCCCAAGGACGAGAAGCCTGAGATACCTGTCTTGGAGACTCCTGATAGTGGAGTGCCGTCACACAAAACCCCAGGAAATCTAAAGTTCTTGCGGGCAGTCACATTGGACAAACTGCGGGAGAAGTTGCATGGGGGCAAAGGCTTGCCTTTTTATGCAGGGGTTTCTCCTGCAGGAAAACTGGTCGTCTTCAAACGCAAAGCTAATATGAGCCCCTCAGGCTTGATTCAGGTGGGTCCCTCTGCCTTTACTGTGGAGATTGGATTCAGTTTCATCCAGTATCCCAGAACTCCTTGAAGGGCAGAACACTGTTTAATTTGTCTACCTAGTCTTTTGCCTGTCCAGACAAAGATTCTTAGTATCTGGTGGCGTTCTTGCCTCTCCGTAAGCTTGTCCCTTTCAAGATTGACTCAATAACAGGAAACCTGATAGGAAGTCTGAAATCTGATGGTTTAGCTTGTCCTTTTGGCCATTTGGGTCTTGGTGGCCCAAGTACAGAAACTCTCTCAGGATCTTTTTAGTGCTTTGGAAAACTCCCTGCAGATGCATTTGACAGTTAATACTTCTAAATGAGGGGCTGTTAGAGGCCACAAAAAGATTATTTTCTGAGGAAGTGTACACTGGGACGAAACTTAAACTGTAGACACTAAATTGCTTTTTGCTACAGCTTACTGTTAATCTTCACTAATAGCCTTTGTCCTCTTTGCAGAATATGTGTTGTTCATCAAGACACTTCATAATCCTAAGTTCAAAGTGAGTCCTTTCCCTGCAGTTTCCTGCTGCCAACTTGGCATTATGAATTTGGTAATAGGAACTGTAGGGCTAGGATGAAGACCTTTTTTTCAATCCAGAGGTATTTGTGGTTGTAGTAATGTCAATTTCAGGGAAGGCATATGAATTAGAAAATGAGAGTAAAATTATTTTCATGAGCCTTTGCAGATATGGCACCCTTGGAAAGAGAAGCTAGCGGAGAGAAAAAATGTAGGGGGACATTTTGTATTTTTAACAAAAGTTGACCAATAAAAAGTCAAGACCTTATTTAGTAGTGTGTTAAATATATTTGGCTTTTAGAAGGTATTGTCAAACAACCTGAAAGTAAAATGCAACAGTACCAAAACTTCCCATTGAATACCAGGCTTTATGCCTAGTGTTCAGAAACATATTCTGTTTTTTTTCTCTCCCATGCAGTTACCGCTGCAACTGTGAATTTGAAGTTGGTCAACTCATCGTACCTTAATTATGGTATCAAGTGACAGTACGGATAAAAAAAAAAGCTGATAAAGCTTTTACAAGCTCTTTAGAGTTTTGTCCCAGTGTATGTGACATAAATATTCTTTCCTCTGTGGTTCTAGGTGTTAATTAGGTTTGAGAATTTTACCCAAAATTGTCCTGGAATTTGGGAACCCATTTTTATTCAGGACTGTCGCATAAGTAAGAGACAGGAAAAATAAGTGCTAGTTTCAATCGATCTAATTTCAGTGATTTCACATGCTCCTTTGGACTCTGTAGTTCTATGTGAGAGTCTGAGTGGCATCTAAAATCTGTATGATAAAGATATAAGAGAGTTGTTTGAAGTTCTCCTGGGCAGTGAGGAAATTAGGAATTCCCCTTCTGAATTGCGGTGGTTTTTTTGAAAAGTACACTTAGAAGTCCCGTGGAATGAATCGCCTCTCCAGAGGTGGTGAATTAGCGTTCTTTTCACAAAATTTCCCTTTTCCACTTTTTTCAGGTTAATGATAAAAGGTATCCTCAGGCCAAACTGCTTTTGGGACAGATGGGGGCATTACATCCCGCCAATCGGCTAGCAGCTTATATCACAGGCAGGCTGCGACCCACAGTACTTGATATCTCCACCCTCAGTACTGTGATCTCCAAGGTAGCATCCAATGCTAAAGCAGCTGCTTCTGGGACACCATCAGTCCAGGTGCCCACAACATCAACTCCCAAAACTACATCTTCCACCAGCAGTACTTCAACCCCCACTGTGACGACTCTGAAAACCCATGTCCCAGCACAGAGACAGATAGGTAGGTTGGAACTTATTACTGTGTTTTCAATTGCGTGAAGCTGAAGTAAAAAGTGAGTGTACAGCGTTGCTGTTGATTTCTGTGCAACAGTGCATGCTGCCTTTGGCTGCATTGCCTACCTAAACTGCCTCTGCAATAAATAACCTCTTTAAAGCAGAAAGCTTTATTTTGACTTCAGAGTAAGATTACAGATACTGACTAGTAGTTATTTTATTAATGCTACTAGAGCGTATTTTCAAGAGACAAGGAAGAGTGGATGGAGACACGCTGAATGTTAAGCTTGGATTTTTGTTTTGAGAGTTTCCTTACTATGATTTTTAATTGCTTTTCATCAAACACCCGTTTAACTTAAAATGAGTAAAGGATCACTCTAATCTGTGGTTCTTCGCTGTTAATTTTTCTGATGATGTTGCACTTAAAATTGGAATTCTTGTGACCACCAAAGGGGTCTGAAGCAGCAGTGAAAGACGAGATGGTCCAAATCTGGATTAGCCAAACAACAGGTGTGCAGCCAATAACCACACCAGCCTGTAATCTCATTGGATTTCACAAGCTAAACAGGGTTGGACTTTGTCAGCACTTTGAGTTTTAAAAAAAAAAAAAAAAAAGTATGTCGGAAGAAGCATGTGGTACTTGTGTCTGAATTGGTACTGAAATGGTTACCCCAGTATGGCGAGAGAGGAAGTTGCCTTTAACTACTATATTTTGCATGAGTTTCAAAAAAAAAAAAAGTTAAAATATCTAGTGCCCATCCACATATTCCCGCACATTAGCTAAAGATTTGAAGAAGCTTTGCAAGAGAAAAGGATGTTACCTGTGTCCTGGCAAAACTTGAATTTCTGATTGATTGTTTTGTTTATTTCTGCTTAGATTTTTCATTGCCATGTAAATGGGTGTGTTGTTTTTCTTGTTCTATAATAAAACTTCTCGTTTTGTGTGTTTATGCAGTATTAAAGAGCTGGCTGCATTTCATTGATGGGTGAAATGATTGTTGCAGATATGATTTCAGTGTTCTGGCATACTCTGGGTTTAAAAATGCTAGATGCATAAATAACTACAATATTTAAGTTGGGCTTGCTCCATAATCTCTCAGCTGTTGTACTCATCTGTAGGCATCTGGAGTGATGTAGATGCAGTATTGTGGTCCTTTGGAGAGCAAGGGGTGAGGGAAAGAATTTTCCCAATCGTGATTACTTCCTGTTGGTTAAATTTGTCCCACCCAGTCCTCAGTTGTGTGAATGTCACTGCAGTGAGGGGGGACATGGCAAACTCTTATCTCCCTCCTGCTCCTTTGCCCCATGGCTGTGTAAGATGTGGATACAGTAGAAGGGGGATGAAAACCAAGGAAAAGTGAAAAGAAGATCGCACAAGCTGTTACAGGAAGAATTTGAGGTTTAGAAAATAATTTGAGCCCATTATTTCGCTTAGGTGTTTGTTTTCCTGTACTGTAATCGGAATTGTCTGTTCCTAGTTTCAGATGAAGAACACCCCTCAAGACCCAATTCTTTTGTGTGGCCAGGCATATATGCAACAAAAAACTATAGAAGTGGAATAAAGCAGATATATTTCTAATACATAAGGCATGTTCAGGACTACCATAAAGGTTTCAATTTAATAACAAGGTACAAAGAAAATGAAGGCTCAGATTCATGCTGAAATTAGAATTGTAGCACCTCGTGAAAGACAAAGAGGAAACTTATTAAAAAGTTGACCTGCAAGTTTTTATTTGCAGCTGCCCGACCCTCGCCTGGTGGTGTGTTCACACAGTTTGTGATGAACAAAGCCGGAGCTCTACAGCAGAAGATTCCTGGAGTGAGCACACGCCAGCCTCTGTCACGGCCGCAGAAGTTCAGTGTTAAGCCCACGCCGATAATGGTTGTTGCTCCCGTGGCTCCCTCAAGGCCAGCTGCAGCTCAATGCACAGTCTCTCCTGGGGTCACTACAGCCACCACCACTACTCCAGTAACTGTGGAAAGTACCAGTGTGGCAGCATCTACTGTGGCCACTCCCAGCCAAACAAGAGCTAATGAACCTGCCTGCTCTCCTCCTGCAATTACATTCACAGCTGCTCCTGCAACACCTGGAATCAACACCTCTACTACTCCCTCATCCACCACTCCTACTGCCACTGTGAACATCACAAAAGCAACAGGGATTGTTGCACCAGTAGCAGCCACATCAGTCCCTAAAACTGTAGTAACAACACCAACTGTTACTTGTCCTGTTGTCACAACATCCACTTCTACAGTTGTACTAACAACAGCTGCAACAGCTACATCTGTGGTGACCACACCAACTTCCTCTGCTGGTTCTGTTCCGATTATACTGTCAGGAGTTAATACAAGTCCTTCACTGAATCCAAAAAGAGGTAAGGCTTAGGTGCTTTGGGCTATTACTGCAAACACTTCCTTTTTTTTATTCTGTATCCTTCATAGCTGGAATACAGTCCGCAACTGTAGAACCCAATTTAAATATAGGTACACTTACCTCACTCTTCTTTGCAAAATAGGATAAGAAATGTAATCTCTTGGATTGCTTGTTTTATTCCAGCCTAAACCGGTAGAGGATGAAAAAAATGTAGCTATCTGGTCAGTAGCTGCTATGAAATGAGCTGAAAGTCTCACATCACTTCTTGGCCCATAGAAATGTATAGCACAATTATGACTGCTAGAGTATCACAGTTGGCATAGAGTCCAAGAAGTAGGTATGGAGTTACTCTCTTTGTTGTTAACATGGAAATCTTCCGAGTCATGGCTGAGAAATGTCGATGGAACTGCCTGACAAAGACGGTTCTGGCCTGGTTAGTTCTATGTGCATTCTGTGAATAAAAAGAGGAAAAAAATGCTTTCAAACAAATTTCAAGAGATCTAGTTGTTTCCAAAATATTTGTGCTTGTTTTCATTAAGGATAATGCCTGATTTGTAGGCTGTTCTCTTAAGCTGATTTTTTTTATATAACTTTTTTAATGGTTTCAGAAGATGTTACACCACAAGCTATAAATAAGACTTCCCAGAAGATGTCTCCTGGAACAGAGAAACGTGTCGGACCTCGATTGCTGCTGATTCCAGTGCATCAGACGTCTCCTGCTTTGCGACCGCTAAACAACACCCAGCTTGCTCAGAGGCAGAGGATGATCCTTCAACCTCTCAGGAGTCCTGGTGGCGTGAACCTGTTCAGACATCCTAACGGGCAGATAATTCAACTTGTCCCTCTGCATCAGTTCCGAGCTGCAGGTGCCCAGCCCAGTGCGCAGCCAGTAATGTTGCGCAATCCAGGTACAAAGTCTAGTGCTCTTTTGTGACTGATGGAGGTGTTTCCCAGAAATTAATAATGTAATAAATGTTTCCTTTCACCTGCTGGAAGTAATTGAACAGAGTCTAATTCGGTTCTGTGTGAGAAGTTGAAGAACACAGTGTAATTACTCAGATTTAACACAACTTAAATACTATATGTCTAAAAGATAGAAAGTGAGGTTAATAGCTAAGTCACCAAAATTTGCGAGTTCTGTGCAGCAAGTAAGAGGGCCTGCATGTGTGTGGCAGTGGAGCTATGTCTCCATTGAGACATAGTAACTATACTGTCGTAACTTAAAAGAAATTCTGTTGATCTGGCGATTCAAAAATTCTTGTGGGAAATTCCCTTAAAAAGAATGAGCTATTACCTGTGTCTCGTTGGACGTGCTGCTCTGTTTTTATTTAGTTGTCAGGTTTGTTGGTGTTTTTATAGCAGATATTCAGATCAAGTGTTATGCTACAGTACGAAATTGCTGGATTTTTTCCTCCTTAGAGTGTGAGAAGAAAAATAAGTTTTGATTTTCAGCTGTTTCTCTAGTGCATAGTTGAAGACAGGGTTGGAAGAGTTAGAAATTGCATGTACCTGACAGAAAATAGGTAGGATGCTTGTTGAGTGTACTGTTGTACATGTTTGGAAATAAAACATGTTTATAAACAAAATATACTTTAAATGCATGTTTACTTTCCAGTAGGATTTTTCTTCTGTTCTGCCTTTCTAAAGAAGCATCTTGAAGAGAGGGAGGCAGAGCGGTGTTGAAAAAAGAGAGGCGAGAGCAAGCACAGTAGATGACAAATCTGTGGGGAGGAGGGAGAATTATCTTGTGCCTTAGTTGAGGTTTGAGCATGAGGTGTAGTAAAGAATCAGTCAAAAAGTTCATTGAATTCCTTTCTGGTTTGGGGCTTTTGCTGTACAAGAGAAACTAGTTGCCAGTGGTGGTATTTTTCCTCCTTGTTTTACGGAGTTCTGAAATGCCGCAGAAGAGTTCTTTAAGGTGAAAAAGATTGTGGTATAATCATGTAATCTTGTCATAGTTTTTCTCTGTGGAAGTCTTTTTCTGAGGGGAGAAAAAAGGATTTTTAAATTAAATATTCTTTTCTTACTTTTTTATTTTTGAGAAAATCCCGATTTTCCTGTTTTTCAATAAATGGGAAAGTAAAATGTAGAGGATTTTAACTAAACGCAATGTCTTTTTAATCAAAAGCTTAATGCTAGAACTTGCTGTTAAATCTGTTAGTTTTAGGCTAGCCACTTCATGTATTTTATTGGGATGTTCTGTATAAAAATTCAACAATTTATATGTCTTTATGCAGTAGCAAATCTTTCACTGACAACTTGTTGTTAAATACTCGATTACATTGTGATCCTTGAGAATGCCAGCTACTTTTAGTACAGCATCAAATACTAAAGCTAAAAGAAAAAAACTGCTTTGAGGAAGTATTAATTGAAGTTTTGTTTTCCTCACAGGATCTGTTGTAGGAATCCGGTTTCCTACACCTTCTAAGCCTCCTGAGTCACCTGTCTCTCTCACTTCCTCAGTGTCTTCCACTTCTCCTGCCACAAATTCAGCTGTACAAACTGCAGTACCCAGATTATCCCCTAGATCTAACCTAGCCACTCAAGCATCTTCTCTTCTTCCTCCAGTAACAAGTTTTGTGTCACAGCCAGGCACTCTGACCCTGAGAATCTCTCCTCCTGCTGCTAGCAGCATGACAAATCAAACAGCCTCCGAGTCTAAAATAACCTGCAGCTCAGGTGGTCTGCCAGCTACCGCTGCTAATCTCATACCTTTACAGTCCGGTAGTTTTGCTTTACTTCAGCTCCCAGGACAGAAGACTGTGCCAAACTCCATTCTTCACCATTTTGCATCTCTTCAGATGAAGAAGGATTACAGGAAAATATGCAAGAAAGAGGACTTGGGTGCTGCTCAGCAGAAGGAGAATGGGAAGGCTTCACACTCAGATGACACTGAAGTTACAGAGTCTGAGATCACAGTGTCAGATAGGAAACAAGAAAATGAGCTGTCAGTTAACCAGTCAAATAATGTTGAAGAGTCAGCATCTGGCACAATCACACCCAATGGAAATTCCACTGCATTAGACATGGTGGAGAAGGACTCGAAGGTGCTAGAGAGTTCTTGTGATGATAGCTCTTCTCAGCATGATATTTCTGCAGATGTGATATCATCTGACCATTCGTACATCAGTGAGAAACCAAATGATGAGGAAGAAAAAGGGGCTTCTGAGGAGAAAGAGGATTCTGTCAGTTCTGAAACTGTAATGGAGGCTGTTTCAACTAACTCCAAAACTGTTTGTGGGGCATCAGATCAGTCTATAGTTGCTCCTCTGGATAATGCACATCTACAGAGTCTTAAGAACCAAGAGACTGCACAGTTGAAGAACCACGGGAAGGAGCAAAGATGTGCTGAACAGGAAGAGAAGCCAGTAGAAGAGCAGGAAGGAGATGCACAGACACAGATGAAGGAGGACAGCAAGGCGAGTTCTGGGCAGTCACAGAGTCAACAAGAGCTAGATACACAGCTGGAGAAGAAGGAACAGAGAGGGACTGAACTGTCTCAGAACAAACAAGAATACCAGGGTGATGCCGTGCAGCCAGATATGGAAAGGAAGGAGTACAAGGGCTCTCTAGAAGCAGAAAGCCTGAGAGAGAAAAAAGGAAGTAAGTCTGCAATCAGTTCTGCAAAAGAGCGGGATAATGCTTCAGGAGAAGAGCGTACAGGCAATACCAAGGAAGGCAAGGCAGACATAGCTAGGCAGGAAGGTGGTTACAACAAAGAACAAGATGCTTTTGATTCTCAGGAAGAAATGAAAGCAGGTCACGATATTGTAACACATGTCAACAGTTCTTGGAGCAAAATATCTAGCATTGTACCCATTTTAGAAAATAAAAGCGAGGCAGATAACAAAGCTGATACATCTGAGAAAAGTGACTTCCTGGCACCAGAACAGAGGGCACGGGAACCCAGACAAGACAAAAAGGGTTACATGCCCACTATTGATATAACTGCTGATGATATGGAAGAGGAAGAAGAGGAAGATGATGATGAGGATGAAGAGGATGAAAAAACCGATGATTCTGCTGATGAGATGCTGGATGGTGCTTCTGACTTCCCAAGTGAAGAGGAAGTAGATGTTGAAAAAGTGGTAAGCATTTAACTATTTATGAAGAGGGTTTTTTTATTTGTGTGTTTTTTTTTTTTTTTTTAAATTGACCAACTAACATGTCACAACCCATGGATTTGAAAGACGCAGTATGTTTGTGTTCTGGACTTGTGTTTCTTTAGAAAGTCTAGATCGGGATTCGAAGTGGAAATGTCTTATTTCTTAGTTGCATGCTTTTTTTTTTATAGGTAATATTGTAGTGGCCTTTTAGAAATTGTCCATTTTTCAGGTAACAGGAGTTACATTGAGCAACCTATAATAGAACTGTTGCATGTTGTCTTCCTCCGGTGTTTACTCAAGCAACTTGGTTCCTTGTAATACGACTTAGGATCCTGAAATGTAGCAACCAATCTAGTATTTCTGTTATTTAAGCTGTTTCTTTCTACCTAATTTTTGTAGCCCTTAGTTAACATTTATTTCTGGAAGCGATGGTTTGAGTCTCTCCTTAAATTCCTCTTGAAATTTAATAATACATCTAAGTAGTGTGTGAAAGCTGTCATTCCATATGCAGTAGAAAACAAATTGCTCCGAAGTCACAGAATAGAAGTAAAACATTGTGATTAGTATAGTTAAGATATGTCTAGATTTTAATGCTTATAGAATTTCCATCCAATTTCACCCAGAATTAAAAGAAAACAATCCCACGTGTATCTCCTTGATGTACTTTTTCGATATCAGTATGTGACTTGAGAAACAGTGCATTGTTACTTAAAATTCATGAAGTTGTGGTTTTGTGAGCCAGTCAACTGGACATAAGAAATAAGGCAGCCTTTTCTTGGGATGAGATAAAAGTGGACAGAGAAAGGTTGAACTGGAGAAGAACTGATGAACAAACAAATTAAAACCAGGACAGATTATGCTAGTGTCTTCAGGAATTTCAAAGTATATAGTTCTTTTAGCTCTTTTGTGTTCATGTATTTCTCTCACAGTTGAAAACCAAATTAGACTTCTTTTTCTTCTAACCATATCCGGAGTAACTCAATTAAGTCAGCAACTCTGGCTTTTAGAGAATTTATTTAACTTCTAGAAAAATTGACTAATCGGTTCATATTCCAGCTCACTATTCTCAGGCAAGATGATAGCATCTCAGCTGCATCAAAGTGAGGAAACTGAAAGCAGGTGTAATTTTTGGAAGTACTTTCAAGCTGAAAACCAAGCTGTTGCTGTCTTGTCTTGAGTTGGACGGTGACAGTTTGATAACTCTTATCCTTCAATAACTTCAGCAGAGTTATCAAGTTTTGAGAACCATGGTTAATTTGTGCCTGATGCCAGATAAACTTTCCAGACAAGGTAGTCTTAGGAATCCGTTGGTAAGCCAACAATAATGTCTAGGTCACAAAGTAGCCTGTTGTCAGGGCTGATGTTTTAGAGATGTATTTTCTTTTGTCCTGCAAAAGGATGATGAAACGAAAAAATACTGCATAGTAAGTTTCTTCCAAACCAAACATTTCTTATAATGCAGGTTTTGACTAATATGGTTTGGTAAGCCATATAAGGATAGGTCATCACCATAAGCTCACACAGACGTGAGTAAGCTAGCTTTGGTTCTAGAGCAGTAAAGCAGAGCAATGAGATCTCAGAGACTGTTAAAAACCTGTCTGGAATTCGGGTGAGTTCTTGGTTTAGGTTAGTCTATGTTGCCTGCAAGTTAAGTTAGCATGTCAATGCCTGATGGAGAATTCAGTTTTAAATCTAAGTATGTAAGTGCCTGTTATTTTTCACTGGGATGTACTCTTTTATCAGCATAGTACTTACAAGACAGGCTGCACTGGTATTGTTTTTTCAGACTTGATGAAGTCAAACGATGTAAACAGGCTACTAGAAGACGTTTATCTGTTCCATTAAGCTAGTGGAAACATAGATGCAAAGTGTACACACATGTCCACTAATACTTTTGTTTAGTGGAAATATTAATGACAACTCTTTCACTACTAGTTTGGAATATGGACTGGTTTTAGTTGCTCAGGAAATAGCCATTAAAAACCCCAGGAAACTCCAGTGAGATTCAAGATGATTGCCACTTACCTGTAGTAGCTATTACTGTTCCTTTTTAGTACATTTCCCCACACTAGTTCTCATTGCAGTAATGACTTCATTGTTCTTAATTTTGCATATCAATACTCTTGAGATTACCTTCTTACCTTGTGCTGACTGTGTGCTTGACTTAAGAGACTCTTGTAGACTCCTCCTCTACTCAACAGAAAGAGAGCAGCTTCCCAAGATGGTATCTTTGCCCTTTTGCGTTTCCTACCCTGAAATGCATCAAGAGAAGCTTAGGAGGGTTGATCGCTGTGGGTTTGGTGATATGGGTAAAACCTTCTGAGAATATCTATATGAGCAAACTAATCAATATCGGGACCTGTTGTCTGGTCAAATTCAAGTGCAATGGTCTGGGACATGATGTTAAACTCTGGATCTCCAAGGCATGATGACTGCCCACAAAATTCCTGTTGAGAATGACTACTTGGTCTGGGCTAAGTCCCAGACTGTATCTGTGAATTGTTCACAAGTGCTTGTTGCCTTTAAGCCAAAACCGTGCCAGGGGTTGTTCTGGTATTTTAATGCTACAGATAGAGTCCCATGGTCCCATTTAACTTACTAGTCTAAACATAGCTTCTGTGTCTGGCAAGTTATTTTATTTTTAAATGTTGTTAAGTGTTTTTCAATCATTCTTTTTCTGAGCTGAGCATCAAAATGATAAGGAACTATTATGAATTTTTGTAACACTGTAAGCTTAATAAAAAATGCAAGTAACGTATATTGTGAACAGTTTAAGCTGTAGCATATCTCGCCATGTTCTGAGCTTTTGGTACAGACCACGTGTGAAATCTGCAGACATTGTAGCATAGAAGGCGGATCTAGAAGTGGGACATTTGCTTAGGTAATGTGTAATGACATCTGTTGTCATCTGTCTACCCTCCTTCTTTCTCAGCACCATCCCTGAGGACCCTCTGCCATCAGGCAATTGGCTCTTTAGGAAACAGCAATAGGGGTGTAGACTGCCAGGAAGAGATGGATAAAAGAAGAGAGTGCTTAGAAACAGGCGTTGAAATGCAGAGAGGGGAAAGTGCTGACATTTCTGTAGCAACTTTGGAACTTCTGTTGTAGGGCGGGATTACTCCTCTTGTGTCTTCTTTCCTTAAGGTATTTTATTCTTAGAAGCTCAAAGACATTTAGAAGTTTTGTAAGGAACGACTGATGCTAGAAATGTAGGGCTTCCACAAGCATTTTAAAAGTTTTGCACCCTGACAAGAAGTCATGCTAGGCTATGAGTAGTGTTCAACCTATGATGGGTTGGCAATACTTACACAGGAATAGCTGTTCTTATGGCAGAACTTCAGTGGACTTCTGACAACCTTCAAGACTGTGATTTTTTTCCTGTTGTTAGGAAGTCAGAGGTAGAGAGGAAAGATTTACTGTGCAAAAGCATTTTCCCCTTAGTTGTTAGATGTAAGAACAAAAAAAGCAATGTGTTTTGGTTTACATATCTAATCACTTTCAGGATTTGTAAACTTAAAGATGTGAAGTTCTTGATGGACAGTGGAGTGTTTTTACTTCTGTTTTTTTTCCCCATCTTTCATAAAAAAGATACCACGTCTCAGGTTTCGAATACCATTTTTCTAGTAGGATAGCATGTAGAAAGTTCCACCACGAGAACAGCTCTAGCTGGATAATTACTATCAACCCTTTGGTTAGCCCAGTGTAACTTGTCAGCACTCAAAAGCTTTACCATGGTAGCATTTCTACGGTAAACTTAATTTCCTGGGGTTTCCCCCGGCCCAAATTGTAGCATCTTTTGAACTACCCTGCATGTCCCCCTTCTCTGTGGTGTAATGATGTCCAGATGTAGTTTAGATGGAGTAGTCCTGCCCGCTGAAGTAAAACAGTATGCATCTCCTGCATGTAGAATCACAGCAATGATGCTGTATAAAATGGAAAAGCTAGAGAAAATATCAGGAGGCTTCCAGCGTCAAGGAGGCTTTGTGGATGGACCTAGGAGAACAAGCAAGAATGAGAAGTGCTCTATGTATAATGAAATACAACTATGTTGTCATAAAATGTGACCTGTTAGAATTACCTCACCCTGTACCTCTCACAGATGTAACATTTTCAACATAATGGCTTGTGTCTGTTCGGTAGTTCTGTAATTTCAATAGTCTCTTTGTTTGAATAATTTTTGTTCAGCCAGGTTTTTTTCCTCTGGCTTTATGATGCTTTTCCTTCTCTCATCAGGCCCTGGGGAGGATTTAAAAAAAGGCTGCAGAAGCAGCTATGCTACATGTTTACATTGCCTGTTGTAGCTCAACAGACGGTCTGTGTCTGGGGACATGGTGCAATTTTGATATCTTGTGACTTCTTTTATTTTGCTTTCCTTTCCCTCCACTTTTACCAGTTAGTAGACTTTTAATTTTCACGTTCAAGCTTATGTTCTCCTCAGATGAGGAATTCTTGGAATTTCAGCACTCCAAGTCCTCTAGTATATCCTCTAGTTCACTCTGTGAACCCTGGCATAGCAATTAAGGACTTCTAGAGAATTTGGAAGTCTTCAGTTGTGTTTTCTATTTTCCTGCCTTTCTGTGACCTTGCGCAAATGGGTGAATCTCTGCTTTTCAATGGGGGAGCTACAGAAGCATTCAGAAAGTTGCTTCTGTTCACTAAAACGGGATCTTGACAACGTCTGTAACAAGTAAAGCAAGTGTGAGGAGTTGCTAAAAAATTGCTGTCTCTTTGCAGAGGTGATATTCTTCAAGTGAGATTTTTGTATAGTAGAACTTAAGATTTCTTAAGTGTCTGTAAGCATATAGAGCTACTTGACAGACATGAAACAAAGCTGCATGCTGTTCACAGGCAGTGTTTGAAAGCTGCTGAAATACCTGTGCTGAAATGCAATGTAGTCTTAACTCAGTCCCAATTTCAGTAGCCCCTGCAATGTGTTCTGGTTCTAGACTGCAAGCAGTATCTGGTTGGACCTCACCAAGATTCCAGGGGACGTGGTGTCTCCGGACTTTGGTTTTCCTGCCGTCTTGGGGAGCAGTGGTGACATGTAGCTCCTGGCCAGCTCGTCAAGTTCCAAGTGATGCACTGCTTAGTAAAGACAGTTCATTTTCTCTGTGCTCTGCCTGGTCCCAGTGCTAACGAGTCTGGCTTTGTGGGACAGTATTTACAAGATGAAGCAAACAAGGATTTTACAGGCTTTCATGCACGGCAACAGTACTTCCATAAGTTCCTGCCAGTGCCAGTACCAGTACCATACTTGGAAAGTCAGATGAGCATTTGTTTTACCTCCGTGCTGCTCTTTATACTCATAACGAGAACTGTCATGGCATAATACAAATTCATAGCTGCTGTGAAGGAAAGCTGCAAGAAACCCCAGAAGTTAGTAGTAGTAGTAGAATAACTTATTTATCTCCTTTCCAAATACTGAACTTACCAGAGATCAGAGCTGCTTTTCTGGGCAGAGAAGAATGGTGTCTTTTAAAGTCAGCACCTGTTAAAAACATCTGAAAGAATGAGTGAGATTGTTCTCCAAGGCTAGTAATGTCTCATCTAAGTTCACTCTCCTTGCTCCTCTCTTTCTTTGTTAGGGGACGTGACTTTTTACAAGCATAGAGATAGTAGGTAACATAGCAGTGTGCATAGCAACTTCTAGAAGTAAGGATGCTTTTCTGTTCAGATGTAGCAGCTATAGCTGATAACCTGAGCATCAGTTTTCTTTGTTTCAGCAGTAATATCTCGATACTTCATAGTACAGGAAGAGTGTCAGCTTCTCTGCAAGTGAGTAGTGTAGAAGTTTATACCTGTTTCTACACAGAATCTGTACTACCAGTACTTTGTAGGATCCTTCATGACGTGAACAGAAGGTGATGGAAGACTTGGGAATATTTGAGAGTGGTTTTACAGGGGGAGGATGCTGCGTATTTTCATTCTTAAAAGATTGGAAGGTTCTACAGGCAGTATTGCATATGTGTGTGTGTATGTATGTAAACACTAAAATACATGTACTATGTACACACACACTTTTTTTTATATATATATATATGCCCTTTTTCATATATATATGTGCGTACGCTCACTATATACTTTACTAAAGACTATATTGCTACACAATATACATTGCTGTACTTTACAAAGGTTGTATCCCCAGTGTGGCCTTTAGTGTAAAGCAGGGCAAACTTGCTTAATTTTTCAGTTTGCTGTAACCTTGATCACACAGCCGTAGGAGATGATGTATTACACAAGGTTCAAAAAATACTGATAATTTTATGTGGCAGCATGATTCACAGTGGTGGTCACTCTGTGGTGTCAGTAATTAAGGTGGCAATTTTTGTGTTCTTTCATTTTTTAAAATTTTTTTTTTTTTTTTGTATAGCCCTGCTGCGAGTTGTGGGTTTTGGGGTTGTGTTTTTCTTCTTGCTTTGGTTTAGAAAAGATTGTGTTTAGTCAGTATGAAGAAGCCAAATACTGTATCAGACATATTGGAGATCTTGCTGCTCTGTCAAAAAGGAAATGAACAGCTAAGATTTACTGTCTGATTATAAATTGATATGCTTTAAACTAACATAGCTGCAGATTTCAGAGGTGTAAATTTCATGACTGATGATTGGAAATGTGTGTCCTTAACCACTTGTTAGTTATGCTTGTATGGCAATTTAGGCTGCTCATGTTTGTTTTTCTTGTAGTGCTGTATGTAGCCTAATCTGTGGTCAGCTGAGTAAGTGCAACACTTTCTCTGTTCTAATCAGAGTTTCTTAAAACAGCAGTGTGGGTTGCAGATAACTTTAAAGAATTGGTACCATGAAAAGCATTTATTAGAGGCCACTTACTGATCCAGTATTGCACACTGCTTTTTTCTTTTTTTCCCCTGTTCTGCACTTAGTATTTTTTTGTGATTTAACTGTTTGCATCAATTTCAGGTAAGTATTCAGTTCAGAGAAGGAGATTGCAGCTCCTCAAAAAGAAAGAAGGACGGAAAGACAGAAGAGTAGGAAGACAAGATTGGGTTAGTTCAGGAAACTGGGTGAAATAGGGTACAGAATGGAAGTAAAATTACATTTCCTTACTTAAGGAGGAGAAAGAGTTCTGCATTCTGTAAGCAGACCAAAGATTATAATATAAAAAAACTTGAGTAAAAACTGTAATAGAAAAATTGGTTGAATAAGGCTTGTTTTGTTGGGAGCAGGGGGGGGAGATCATCTAGAACTACAAATGGCCACAAGATTGATATTTAACTCTTGTAGTTGCCACAGCACTGCAGTTGTTCTCTATCTCTGCCTTCACAGATGGTAGCAATTTTCCTTGGTCAGGCAAGCATGGAGAAAAAGTACTCTTCAGAATATCATAAATATTTAAAATAATTATTGGGCAGCATTTTGTAAAGAGCCAAAATCATACTCTTCATCATGGAAGCAGTTTATTGTATGACCCAAAGAAGCCTGGTTGTATGATGTTCTGACTGTTGCTATTTTAGGTATGAGAGACCATTACCAAGGTGATAACTATCTCAACTCAAAAAATTGTTAATGAGCAAGAGTCTACAGTAGTAGGTTGTAAAGGCAGTTTAATCTCATTTGAAAACGGAGGCAGGAAAGCTCTGCCCTGTGAAAGCTTTTTATCTCACCCATAGTAAAAGTATAAGTGAGAGAGATGGGTTTTGGCCTTACCAAAATTCATTTTGCAGAGTTGCTAGTGGGAGGAATTCCTAGAGGTGACAGTTAAAATAACCACCTGCTTAGTACTGTTTATGGGCCAGTGTAGCTGGAGATGTTGGTTCTTTAATGGTTCTTATTGTTATAATGTAATCTCTTTTGAGACTGAAGTGAAACTGTTTTGGCCTGAGCGCTATTGCTAAGTAGATACTCATTTTAAAAAACAAAACAAAAACTGTTCCAGGATGCGTGTGAATACAGTGAGGATGACGAGCAGGTGGACATTGAGACCGTGGAGGAGCTTTCAGAGAAGATTAACATTGCCCGTCTGAAGGCCACAGCTGCTAATACCCAACCTTCCAAACAGAAGTAAGCATCCTTGGAGAGCGCTACAGTTTTGTATTTTATTGATGAGCTGGTGTTGAATGAACCCATTAAACAACAGGTTTAATGTGATGGTAAGATGAAGCAAGGCTTGTGTCAGGTCTTCCTGAGCACTGGTGCTTCCCAGTGTCTATGAGGACAGGGCTGTCAGAACTAAGAGTAGATTTGAGGTGTTTTAGCCTTTCCCTCTCCCCCTCCGCTTCCCTATAATTAATTGCTCATGGGGATGTGTATCTTGTAATGTAAAATTATTATGAGTGAATTGCCTCCCTTCCTGCAAACTGAATATGAGCAGGGTCATCTTTGTTTTAAATGTGATTTTGCAAACTTTGTTTATTCTTGCTGATGGACTCGTTATTTTTAGGCAGGAGCAGTCATTGGCTTAATCCCTGATCCCATAAATGAAAGCCTTCTCTTTGGGACCATTGCCCCAGCGAAGAAACTATTTTCTTATTTATGTATAGTCTGCCATGGTTAGATAGCTTGGCTGCTTTTTATGTTCTGTTTTTCATTTGCTTGTTTTTGTTATTGTTGCTGCCCTTGCATTTATAACAACCAAATGCAAAGTAAAAACATGGCTTACTTGAGGTATGCAAAACTGGTCATGGCTATTTCTCAGTTGCACCAAAAAAAAGAATGGGGAACACTGCATCCTTAGTTATTTTTATTTGAAGATTTTTTTTTTTTTGGTAGAAGCTTTGAAAAATCTGTTTGGTGATATTATATACCTCCCAAATAGTTCCTTTTTTTTTCCTTCAAAGATACAGCTCAATTTTTATCCTTAGATGGTGACGTTGCTATAAATTGTGAAGATCTTTCAGTGAGAGAAAAACAGATGTCATGTTTTGTAAAAAAACCAATTATTTCAAACATGTATTGTTCTTTGTTTTCTTGAAGCTCCTGAGATATGAGGAAGTTGTTATATATGGATAGTAATAAATGTGAGGATTTTGGTTGGTGGTTCTTGGTGGGGGAGGGATTGCTCTGTCATCTGTATTTAATCTGTGTTTTTTAAAAAAGAACCAAAACGTAATTAAAAAAAACCAAAACAACAACTTTCTGCAGCCAACAGTCACAGGCCAAGTTTATTCTCTTTGGCATACAGTGAAATAGTTTCTTTTGCACTATGGGTTAATTTTACAGCTTTCAGAACAGTTCAGTTTTTTTCAAGATGATGGCGTTGGAGATAGAGCTCACTTTCTTGAGAAAGCTTAACAGTATCCTGGTTTCATACAAGGAAGAGTTAATTTCAAGGGATGAAAATGAGCAATTGTAGGCTGTTGGAATGTCATTAATGAGGGTAGAGTGCATGAGATGAGTAGTGTTGGGAAAAACTTTTTACCTTTCTTCCAGATACCATGCTCGTAATTCTTCGGATGAAAAATTATCAGAAAAACCTACGAAGGTATATGTTTGCTCTCCTCTTTCCTTTTGGTATCACACCTCCATTTTTAAGATAAATTTTCATCTCAAGCGCAACTCTTAACGCGATTTATCTACCTTCCATGTATTTATGATTAAATGCAAGACACTAAGTGTGTGTATGGGGGGAAGGGGCTCAGTCCAAATCTCATTAAAGAAAAAGGACTGCTGCTGGCATCAGTGGGTTTCAGATTCAGCGCTATGTATGGGAGGAATATCTGCCTTTTATTTATTAGTACATTTCCTTAGGTTTTGTGTGCATGGCATAAATATTTTTTACAGCACACATAAAATGACAAATAACCGAGAAATATTTTCATGTGCCAAATAAGACAGTATGTAGGATTATATAGGCACAGCACTAGGTGAAGGATTTCTGAAAACAATAGTTTAAATAATACGTATTTAGGCAAGTTAAATATAGTGCAGAATCCTTTCAGACCAAAATTAACGGCAATCCTTCTGAAGCTTATGCTGTATTTTAGGGTGGCTTGGAAGCCAGTTTCACTAACTGTCCATGATAACTGTCTGTGATGTACTTGATATCAGATCTAGAGCTACCTGCTGGGGTGGGCTGGGGCTTTGAGGTGGGGTGTGAGCCTGGTGTATGTCTTACACATTAGAGCAGAGTGATATGTATGCTTTTGCCTGAGATAGAGATGGGTTCCAGGATGCTCTGCCTGCCTCGCCTTCTCCATGCATTTTTCTTTCTGCCCTTGAAGTTACGGCATAAGGCCATTACTTGAAGCTGAGCTAATGCCCAACATGAACAGATGCAGTTGCAGCCTTAACTGTGCTTGGTCTGCCTGTGAGGGCAAAATGGATGTGGAGAGCCAGGTTTCAGGAGAACAGCCTTGAGATGCCTCCTAAGGCCAGCAGGCTCAGAAATAATATCACTGGACCTGAGGAGTCTTTCCACTGATTCACTGGGGTTTGGAGCAGACCTAAAATGATGTAAAAAAACCTGTTAATACTACTTTTAAAGTATTACTTCATCACGAAATAAATAGCATAATTGTACAAAACCTGTAAGAGTAATGATGAAATAATAAACCCTCAAATCTGTAGAGATGAGTAATTGTGCTTATTGTCTGTCTGCCATTTTGGAAACATAAATTCAAAATCAGAGCCTGTCTTTGACACTTTCTGCTTCTTGGTAGATGTCTGGGGTGATAAGTTTCAATGCCGTCTTTCACATTCTTACTTATAATGTCTCTTGACCCCAACTCGTATGTACCCATGAAACAAAATTGAAATCAAACTAGTTTAACTCCAGGGAAAAATTGAAGCGTCCTATATTTGATGTGATTGTTTCATTCATTAATAGACTTTTTTGACAAGCAAACAACAAAAAAAATTTGGCTCAAACATGCATGATTTTGCTGTAATCCTGTGGTTTACCTAAGTAGCCTTGTATTGCAAAAAATAAAAGCTTATGAATGGAAGGGACTGCTCATGATATTTTCCTTTAGGGTTGATGTGATTATGTTGGTCATTTCTTGTTGGTCAGCATTTCATGCTTATTGCGTGTGCTTCTGACACTGAACTTTCATGAAGACATAATAACAGAATAGCATGACATGAAATCTTCAGGTGTCTGTAGAAACCTTGTAAACCAGGCATGCCTTTGAACATTACCTTCTTTTATTTAAACTAGTCAATACGGTTACTTCTCCAGCAGAAACATCAATTCTGGAACAGAAAGCTGAAGTCTGAGGCAGAAGCATTTGCTCATTACCGCCAGACACACACAGCAAATGAGCGCCGGCGACGTAATGAAATGAGAGATCTCTTTGAAAAGCTGAAGAAAACTCTCGGGTTGCACAGCCTTCCCAAGGTCTCCAAATGCTACATTCTCAAGCAAGTAAGTATTCTGAAGCTTAAGTGAGGAGGAGAATCATTTAATCTGGACAGTGTAATTAATCTAGTGTGAACTCTTTGAGTGAGTCCCAGTGATACTGTGAATAGAGAATTTCTATCACCTTTACAGGACTCTCTAGAATAAAACAATATCTGAAAGAATCTATATTCCTAAAAGCTTAATCTCGATGACACAGATGCATGTTTTCAGATTAGCCCTCTCCTTGTTGTATTCTTTGTGAATTTAACTAACCATGGAAGATTATATCTGAATTCCTTAGTGGTTTACTGTGTACATCAGGCAATTTTGAAATTGTTGAAGACTTACTTTTTTTTAATGCAGGAGAAGATAACATTTCATTAAGTATTATAGTGACATTAAAAACTTAATTGTAAAAATGTAAATGACAGGAAACAAAACATAAGTTGTAGATATATTACTATGCTTATCAGCTGTACCTTGAAATTGTGGGATAAAAGTGTTTTTTTTTCCTTTAAAATAGCTGAACTTTGGAGGAAGGGCAAACAAGGTGTTTATCACTTTTCAGCTTGCACTTAGGGAAAGCTGGCATTACATGGTACTTCACATGCTTTCTCTCAGTCCTAGTTTCTCAATATGATGAAAATGTCTAAATAAATTTTGTAAAGGTTTCTGGGAAGGAAAATTATTTTATTACTTTGTGTATTGTTAGTTTATAAATCAGTTCCCTGACCCTTTTCTAGGCCTATGAAGAAATCCAGGGATTGACTGATCAGGCAGATAAACTTATTGGACAGAAGACATTACTGACACGCAAACAAGATGTTTTGATTCGAAAAGTGTCTACGCTTTCAGGTGAGACTCTTTTTTGGATACAGACTAGCTGGAATAATGAAAGGAAAGGCTTTTAAGAGTGGGAGTGAGTGGTGTAATCCTCTGTGGATCAGGCGCGTCATTAGTTCACATAAAATTTCGACTCTTAAAGCCAAACAAGGAGCTGCTAAGCTCTGACTCAATGATACACTCATCATGCTGGTAAGAATTGCTTTTGTTTGCCTTTATGCCTAAAGGAAGTGTAGAATGATGTCTGTGCTGCAAGCCACAGGCTTGGGTTCCTGTGCATTGGGTATGCTTTAGTGGGGGCGGGGGGGTGTGTGTGGAAAGTTGCTTCATTCTGTCACTGGTCACTTCCTGAAACGGCTTTTCTGCTCCATGCTTTGCAAGTGTACACATCTGTCTTTGATCAGCACCAAAACTTCCGACTCCTTTGGTCAACTCTGCAAATAACTACCTTTGTACTGCTTTTCTGAGAGCTGGTGCTGGTAGTGTCTAGAAGGCTGCAGCTCTGCCCATAGAACAAAATTGCAGTATATTCTGAGCTGCTACTCATCTAGGCATTTCAAAGGAAAGACATGTTTTATTTATTGTGTCTTTCTGTCTTATTTGGAGGTGTAGGAAAGCTGTGACACATGTTCGGCCAGTGCCAAAATGGGTGTGAACAAACAAAACATTAAATTATTCTTGTAATCTTCTTACTGTCTGGGAATATGAACAAGAGACTACCTGTAAAGTGGAAATGAAAGATACTTAAATCTTGTGGTTTTATGTGAATCGGTTCATGTGTATTTGAGGTACTTGGTGTAAAAAAAAAAAAAAAAAAAAATTAAAAAGTGTTTTAGTGAACCCTCATCTTAATCGAGAAATTTGTGATAAGCCTTTTGGGTAGGGAATGAAAGCAAATAACTTCACCAAGTAGTTTTCTGATCTTTTGCATTCTTAGTGAAGTAGCTCAGAATTTACGAGGAAAAAATCCTCTCTCAGGAGAGTTATTAAATATAGACTTAATTAAAGATAGACCATTAAATATAGACTTAATTAAAGATAGACCACAATGTTAGAACATAAATACTAAGCAGGAAACAAGCCAGTATAGTTAATTTCAACTTTGATCATATTGAATTGTATGCATCTACAGAAAACAAGTTGTTAATGAAATCTTTGTGTTTGTTCAAGGTTACAATTTTCATGTCAATCATAAACTGTATGTGAGTTTACCTCTAAATGTTGTTTTAGTAGCAGGGTCCATGAGTCCCAAGAAATTTCATACCAGGTAAAGGTAACATTTTGTCTGGTAATCATAGATTTATCATTAGGAGAGATGCGAGGGTTTTTTCACAGCTGTGGATATTTTCAAATGGTACTGGTTCAGCAAGGGCAAGTGCTTGTCCAAGCTGATTTCTGCTCATCGAAATTGCAGATAAATTCTAAAATGTATGGATACTTCTGAAGGGGGAAAAAAAAAATCTTGGAATAAATAGGTAATTACTTCCCTCTGTTATTAAGTATGCTATTTAGTTGGTGGGGATGGTGGTTATCTATTGTATAGTAGTTGAATGGTGTCAGCTTAATAGATTTTTAGTTTTGTCTTCAGCTCTTCAGTTTTGGAAAGAGAGTTTGAAGATAGGTTGACTCTGATCATTTTTCTGTAGGGAAGACAGAAGAGGTTGTCTTGAAGAAGCTAGAATATATTTATGCCAAACAAAAGGCAGTTGAAGCACAAAAAAAGAAACAACAAGCTGAGCCAGAGGAACCTGTTGTAACCTCAACTGCTAGCACACAGCAAGAAGGACCTTCTGCTCCCGCCAGAGAGGTGGTGGCCCCGGTGGCTATGACAAATAGAAGAGGCAAGCCATTGATACTCGCCAGAAAAGGAGTCCGTGCCACAGGTGGGCTAAAAGCAATGCACATTTCGCATAAAGGGAAGACAGACATTGAAGCAGCACCCTGTGGGAGGGCAAAAGGCTAGCCTGCTTGTGCAGGTAACTTCATTCTTGAAGCAGAATTGAGCATAGGAGCAGGAAGTG
This sequence comes from Cariama cristata, assembly GCF_000690535.1. Classification (NCBI taxonomy): domain Eukaryota; kingdom Metazoa; phylum Chordata; class Aves; order Cariamiformes; family Cariamidae; genus Cariama; species Cariama cristata. Next base: position 46,634 of record NW_009610966.1, read on the forward strand.
TCCATCCAGTAGGTGTGGAAACTAGTTGTTTTCCATAAGGATGAGACCAGCAGTACTGAGGCCTTCAGATGAATGTAACTTTAGAGTTTCAGAATGATGGGAAGTAAATTCCTAGAAGTTGTCCTTTGGTCTCATGGAGTTCCGCTGCAATCCTGTAGTAATTTCTGAGAGTCAAAAGTGATTCTTTTTCTTCTGACTCAAAACCTGAAGCTAAACCCTCTGAGTACTGGAGTTGTTAGAATAGATTCAGTTTTTAAAACATCCCTCCTCAAACAAGCTAGCTCTCAAGGTGGTAGAAGATTTGCTCTTAAATTAAATTACAGTATTGTCAGACACTTGAGAATTTTTTAGGAGCTGAGAACTTGTGGAAAAGTATTTGGCATTTATGGAGACTTCTGTATCATAAACGTAGGAAGGAACAAAAGAATGGCAGAAATCCAAACTTTCACAGTAGTACCACTGTAATACTCCTCAAGGATCTGGTGATGTTTCTTCTTTTGGTAATAATAAATAGACCTTACTTGAAGTGGTCTTGGGCTTTTGTAAACAACTGATCGTTGCCTTATTTTTGTTCGGTCCTGGGGAAGTTTGGCATCAGCATTTGGATGTGGTGAGAGAATTTCCTTTCTTTGGACTGAACAAGACCCCTTTGTAATTTGAGCAAGACTGCTCTGATACTTGGTCAGGGTGCCACTCTGGAGTGTTACGATTGTTACACTACTCTAGCTGCGTAGGTGAGGTTCCTGGAGCCTGCATAGCTTCTGTAGCAGCGTTCTAATCTAGGGCTTGTAAACCTTCTAGCGGGAGTTCCTTCCACAACTGTACTTAACACCGGATTGCAGGATATCATTTGCCATCAAGGGTGCTATGCCAGAATAAATTACTGATTTACGTATCTCTTTTTTAGAGGACACCTCATCCTCTCTTACACTAACTGCGGCAAGCCTAGTGATGACCCCACAGGGGCAGGTGCTTACTCTGAAGAGCCCGCTGGTACCCGGGCAGGTAGCAGCTGTTCCTTCCACGCTATTGCAAGCTGAATTAAAGTCTCAAACTGTCAGTACTACCATGACAGCACAGCCAGGTATGATCATGTGAGAACATGTTAATGAAAATCAGTATAATGCTATTCGTAGATGTGCATAGCAGTTTACAAAGTAACATGTTATTTAATTTTTTGCTTTAATTTTGGTGGTTTTTTTACCACTTGACGGGCTGAGGTAGAACCTGACTCTGGTAATAAGAGAGGTTTGATGTAATTAACTCAAACTATCAGTTTATCAGTAGGTAAGTAAAATGGGTTAAATTTTTGCTTTTCCCAAATTAGTGAAACGTAGGGAAGATTTCTTAATTGCCTAACAAATCTATATTTTTTTTACCACTTTCAGATGGTATTGCAGTGTAAAGTCTTGCCTAGAAGTGCAAGGCTTTTATTTTCCAGCCTTAACTGAGTATCTGAAAGGCTCTTGTTTCCATCTCACCCCCCCGCCTCCCCTTTTCTTGGATAAGGTATTGCTTCTGTGATGATTCAGCTGCCAGGTTCAACAGTTCCTGTCCAAGTAAAAGGAATCCTTACTAACTCTACCATTCCCATTACACTGTCAACTGTTGCTGGAAACCCAGTGCCGTCAACAGTTGTATCGGCTACAGAGCCCCATTCAGGTAGGCTCTTTGTTTTTTATGGATCTTTCTGCTTGCATGCAGGGAACATGATCCTTGCAAAAATGAAGGTAAATTGTTTTCTCACTAGGAAGTAATGATAGGTATTATTGTCTGGATATTCAAAGAAAATCGCTGTTAAATGTTCCGAATGGTTTAGAGGGGCCTCTAGGGGATTACAGATGAGAGCTTTTTAACTTTCCTTCACCTCACTGAGCCTCCTTGCCCCCAGCAAAATCAGAGTAAGTGGGGACTGGAATGCGTTTGTGGTGTAATGCATCCTACTGGGGAAGCTGCGGTGCAGAGTGATGGTGGATGGGGCTGTTGAAAATGCTTGCCTGTTAGATCCAGGCTCTTAGGCTGACACAACCCCTTGCCGCACCGTGCCAGCTCTGCTGCCCTTTGGAGAGGTGTTTTTCAAGACATGAGTACCGTACAGCGGGTCTAGGCGTGAGGTGGTTCCTGCCAGTAGTGTGCTGCTTGCCATCTGTTGTGTTAAAAGCAAGCCACTCACTTTCTGCTTCATTGCAGTCAGCTGGTCATAATGAAAAAGGAAAGTTCACTTCAGATCTGGGGCTGGGAAAAATCTGAGTGCTATAAATAGGAAACTGCTTGGAGGCAATAAGTAAGTAATGGCGTAGTCCCTGAAACGCCCCTCTGGTATTGTGCACAAAACCAGTATTGCAAAATGTGAGCGTAAATTTAAGCATGAAAAAACAGTAAGGGAGACAATTGTCGTTTTATTTTCCTTGTGCATCACCGTCAGAATTGCGAGCATTACAGTTACTTACATTTGTGCCAGCCTGCTGAAGGAAGGGACTGAGCAAGTGGTTCTGGGATAACAGATGTGGAGCTTGCTCTTGTCCTATGAGTTGAAAGTTAAGCTATTAGTGTTTTAAGGTGTCACTTGACCAAAACTTTGTAAGCAGTTTAAATTGTGAATAGCAGCTTACTTGAGCAAGACCTGAAAGTGAGCAAATTGTATTTAATTAGGAATTATCTTGCAGTTAGCATGGATCCTGATGGATGCTGCTTTGTTTGGTCTTGCAGAAAGCGAAGATTCATTCATGATGCCAAAGATTGTTAATGTAACATCACTGGCTGCTGAGGGAAGCACAAGTCTAAACCTGAACAGAAACAAAAATTCTAATACAACAACAGCTGCAGGTACTCCGGCTTCTGAGAAATCCTTGGTTGTAGCACCCCTAGAAAGTAGGAAGAGTGACAGCATCCCTTCAGAAGAAAAAGCCAAACCATGTCCTGGAGACAGTGGTGGAGATGGAAGAAACGCCACAGGTCCCACAAAAGTTTTCTTTGAAAATAAAGATGGCTTTCCACAGCTCCGGAATGTATCCTCTACAAAGGAACCTCCAGAGTCCTTTAGCAAAAAGCTCTGCATCGGTGAGTTTGCAGGAAGCCAAGCCAGGAGGAAAGACGGTGATCCTGGAGGGGAAAGATTAAAACCTAAAGAGTTGCCATTCCGCAAGCTGCAGATCAAAGATTCCAGGATAGAAATGGAATTGAGGAAAGTCGCATCTGCAATGGAGGAAGCGGAACTGGATGCAAGTGAGTTACTGAGCAGCACCGAGGAGAGCGATGACACTGATGAAACCCTCACTTCACTGCTCAATGAGATTGCCTTCCTCAATCAGCAGTTGAATGATGATGCTTCAGCTATGTCAGAACTGCCCAGCAGCCTAAACTCAGATTTCTCTCAAAATGCAGAAGCTCATCGGGGAACAGCCAGCAATCTCACCACTGCAGATGGGTCTTCCTTCCAGTTTGGACATTTGGGAGGCAGTTTTAAGGACCTTTCTGAAGTTCCAGAGGGTGGTGGCTCTATAAGCCCTCTCCTGCTGCACCTGGAAGATGACGACCTTACTGACGGGGACAAGAACTCGGGGGAGCCTTCGTCTGAAGCAGATGTTTTAAAGATAGTAATAGGTGCTGAAATGAAGGATCCACTTCCCAATCTGTCCGTAACCAGTGGTGGGAATGGCAAAACCGTGACAACCGTGGCAGAGACTACTAATGTGAGTCCACCAGTTTTGCAGATGAAAACTAATCCAGAAGCTAGTAATGCTGACACTTTGTGGAGGCCCATGCCCAAGCTGGCACCGCTTGGCTTAAAAGCGGCAAGTCTGCCAGTGGACTCAGAAGGGCAGAGTAATAAAGTGATGCCTTTATTGGCACCTGTAGTTGCAAAACTGGCACCCAGTGGGGTAAAAACTTCGTTACCTGCAACTGTTCCAGAAGGGCAGGATAACAAAGTGATGCCCACGTTAGCGCCTGTGGTTACGAAATTGAATACTACTGGGACCTTGCCTTCAAATTCAGCAGGCAAATAAATGCATCTATTTTTTATCAGAGACTGGAATGGAGATCTGGAGCAGTGTGAATCGGTGTCGGAGTTCAGCAGCCTCCCTTGTCTGCAATGCTCATTTTCTGTGTGACATCAGCACTCTTCATCTGAGGGCAGGCCCCAGACTGAGAAATAAGTGCTATGAAACTTTAAGCATGTTGACCTGTTTTTACCTCACTGGCGTATTCTGGGTGTTCTCCTTCCCCTTCACAAAACAAAGGTGATCTGTAACCATTGCTGGGCACATGATATCCTTCCAAAATTGGGTCCTTCACAGAACTCGTCTGTCAAAGAAACCTAGGCTATTGAAAGAGATTTCTTCTCCCTGCCTGCCCCCCACTCCCACCCCCCAGTAGGGCGGCAGCTGTCTTGTTGGGGAAAAAAATCTGGATTACTTGTTTTTGTACCAGGCAAATTATCTATGCAGAAATGGGATTGTTCACATTTGCTGGTTTTAATGTTTGCAGAATATGATGAATGTGCAGAAATGAGATCGCGGTTACTCTCAAGCTTATTACCTACAGCAGTGGAGGGGAAATCTGAGACTGCGGAGAGCTGAAGTGAAAAGTTTTTGTTCTTTGGTGCTAGATAGTTCTCTGGCAGAAACTCTTTTTAGGAGTTTATGCACAGATTATTTTAATAAACATCTATAACTCACTACATGGGGAAGAAAATACTATTTCCCAGTGTAATTAGAAGTAGGACAGTATGTTAATTTTAATAAAACTACTTAAAAAAAAAAAAAACAAACCTCACTTTCACCTCCTGCCCCTATACAAATGCTCTTTCCTTTGATACTTAAGGCATCTGGAAGGAAAAATTAGAGAGTAGAAAGAAATTTGGGCATCCTGTTGCTACATCTTTAAATATGTTGCTGAAGTAGCTTGAGTGTTTTTCCAGTTCTTGTTTTCTTTCCTCCTGTCATTCTTCAAGATGTATTTGTTGGCTAGGAATGTTAATAGGAAGTTTTACTTCATAAAAATACAGAACGCTTTCAGGACTGTTGTAGCCTAGCGTAAATGAGTGAAGTGTATATGTGAATGTATATATGAAAATATGTGTATATCTTTCCAAACCTTCCATTTCTTTATAAATTCAGGAAAGGTACTCAGAGGTTTCTCACTGCATTTGCACAAGCTGTGTATAGCAAAAAAAAGTCAACAAAAATGCTCATTACCAGGGAAATAGGGCAGTATTGAATCACAAGATGTATTTTTTATTCTTCTCTGCCACTGCTTACTCAATAACCTGTAGATACTCTTCACTGTTCAGCTGTTGGATGTGAAGGGCCTACAGACTGTAAAGATAGTTATATTTTTGTACACAATTTTTGTTTTCATAGTTTTCTTGACAAATGAAATTTTCAGCCTAGGAGAGATTTGTTAATGAGTGTATACATCTTTTCCTATCAAGTTTGTAAATGTTAGGTATGGTGCGCTTGAGGGGCTTCTTAACTGTTCTGAAAAGGTAAAAAAATGTTGCCATGAAAATTATGCAGAATTTGGTGGTACGTTTTGCTTTATGTTGAGGAATGTAATCCCCTGTATTACTGTTCCAGCGACAGCAGCTGGGATTTTTCTCGCTCTCTGCCCCCCCCAAATTCCCCGTCTTTGGCAATGCAGGCATTTCACCTTTCCGGCACTGCGGTTGCGCAGGTGTTGAGAGTGATGTTCTTCCACAGTTGGGGAGCAGTGTTTGTACGCAGTGCAACCATACGCCCTGTGCGGTAAGCTGCATCTTCTGAATCTGTGACTAGGTTAGATCTGCCAGGGGATACACGTACCTTGGGTGTTTCCTTATCTTTTTTATGGTTTTATATTATGCTGCAGAGGAGAGAAGCCCTTCAGGCTCGGTATGCGTAAAGTTACTCCAGAGTCTGCATAAAAACGGTTCTTCACCCGGCCATACTAAACGGTGTGTGTTAAAGCAGTTGCATATAACTCTTCATTGCGTTTTGCATATTTACTATTTTAATATTTGATACAAGTCCTGTGTCAGAGATTTGGAAAAGAGAGTATAGGTCAGCATGAGAGTCAGGTAGGGTCTTACAGTTGTCACTGAATGCCTTAGAAAAGGGAATTTACAATATGATTATGTATTTAGACATATGTTGCTTATCATTAAAGAATTTTAATGTTATTTTAAACCAGTGGAAATCTGGAGTAACTACATTAGTTTAGTAGCACTACATCAGACTTAAATTTATTTACCTGTGAATCTGGTTCCGAGCATTTCTAATAGGCTGAAGTTGCTTCTTTTTTTACCTATGGCAGTTTGTTTTGCCAATAGATTTCATTCCTCCTATGCATGAAACAACAACCAGAACTGTGCTGCAATTCCTTTCAAATTCTTAATCACTGACCTTTCTCTCTGCACCCCATCCTTTTATGGTTCAAAATAGCTAATTTTAATTACAGAATTGTTTGCTAATCGTATCTGAATACCCTTTAAAAGTACGTGTGCTTTGCAGACTTCTGTGGGACAGAGAAAGCTGTAACATGAAAACCAGTCAAGTATTATCTAAAATAAATGCTGTACTTTCGAGGATGTTTTGTCCATTATCAAGGTAATGGAAAATGCCTGGATGTATTTACTGTTTGGCACTGGGCAGTAAGGAATTTTACTGCAATAAAAATGTACTGTGTAAAGATGACAGCAAAATTTTTTGGTTCCTGAACACGATTACTAAATTAACTAAGAACAGACCCCAAATTTGGCTGCAGAAAGTGGTAGTTGGTGCAGTTCCAGGAAGGATCTGTGATGGGTTCTACCAGGCAACAAAGCGTGTTCGAAATGCTCTTCATTTTTGCTCTCCTTGTTCTGCCGTCTCATGTCTGCAGCTTAATATTTTGCTAGGAATTTAAATGCTGAATCTCTATTATTCTC